>NC_134400.1:144620308-144716584 GCF_050003625.1 Haematobia irritans
AATTTTATTACCAAAATCAGTGGCAGAAAATCCGCTTTTTTATCGACAAATTTTGTTCAGCGATGAGGCTCATTTCTGGTTGAATGGCTACGTAAATAAGCAAAATTGCCGCATTTGGAGTGAAGAGCAACCAGAAGCCGTTCAAGAACTGCCCATGCATCCCGAAAAATGCACTGTTTGGTGTGGTTTGTACGCTGGTGGAATCATTGGACCGTATTTTTTCAAAGATGCTGTTGGACGCAACGTTACGGTGAATGGCGATCGCTATCGTTCGATGCTAACAAACTTTTTGTTGCCAAAATGGAAGAACTGAACTTGGTTGACATGTGGTTTCAACAAGATGGCGCTACATGCCACACAGCTCGCGATTCTATGGCCATTTTGAGGGAAAACTTCGGAGAACAATTCATCTCAAGAAATGGACCGGTAAGTTGGCCACCAAGATCATGCGATTTGACGCCTTTAGACTATTTTTTGTGGGGCTACGTCAAGTCTAAAGTCTACAGAAATAAGCCAGCAACTATTCCAGCTTTGGAAGACAACATTTCCGAAGAAATTCGGGCTATTCCGGCCGAAATGCTCGAAAAAGTTGCCCAAAATTGGACTTTCCGAATGGACCACCTAAGACGCAGCCGCGGTCAACATTTAAATGAAATTAAATGTAAGATGCTCAGTATGCTTTGACATTTCATCATGAATAGACTTACTAACGAGCAACGCTTGCAAATCATTGAATTTTATTACCAAAATCAGTGGCAGAAAATCCGCTTTTTTATCGACAAATTTTGTTCAGCGATGAGGCTCATTTCTGGTTGAATGGCTACGTAAATAAGCAAAATTGCCGCATTTGGAGTGAAGAGCAACCAGAAGCCGTTCAAGAACTGCCCATGCATCCCGAAAAATGCACTGTTTGGTGTGGTTTGTACGCTGGTGGAATCATTGGACCGTATTTTTTCAAAGATGCTGTTGGACGCAACGTTACGGTGAATGGCGATCGCTATCGTTCGATGCTAACAAACTTTTTGTTGCCAAAAATGGAAGAACTGAACTTGGTTGACATGTGGTTTCAACAAGATGGCGCTACATGCCACACAGCTCGCGATTCTATGGCCATTTTGAGGGAAAACTTCGGAGAACAATTCATCTCAAGAAATGGACCGGTAAGTTGGCCACCAAGATCATGCGATTTGACGCCTTTAGACTATTTTTTGTGGGGCTACGTCAAGTCTAAAGTCTACAGAAATAAGCCAGCAACTATTCCAGCTTTGGAAGACAACATTTCCGAAGAAATTCGGGCTATTCCGGCCGAAATGCTCGAAAAAGTTGCCCAAAATTGGACTTTCCGAATGGACCACCTAAGACGCAGCCGCGGTCAACATTTAAATGAAATTATCTTCAAAAAGTAAATGTCATGGACCAATCTAACGTTTCAAATAAAGAACCGTTGAGATTTTGCAAATTTTATGCGTTTTTTTTTTTTTTAAGTTATCAAGCTCTTAACAAATCACCCTTTACTTGTGCCAAGTTTCAAGTCGATAGCTTGTTTCGTTCGGAAGTTAGCTTGATTTCAACGGACGGACGGACATGCTCAGATCGACTCAGAATATATATACTTTATGGGGTCTTAGAGCAATATTTCGATGTGTTACAAACGGTATGACAAAGTTAATATACCCCCATCCTATGGTGGAGGGTATAAAAATATGGGAAAGATTTAAATGTGAGGCAATTTAAAGGAAACTTCACAAAAGTTTATTTATATTTATATATATATATAGATATATATAGATATATATATATATATATATATATATATATTATATATATATATATATATATATATATATATATATATATATATATATATATATATATATATATATATATATATATATATATATATATATATATATATATATATATATATATATATATATATATATATATATATATATATATATATATATATATACATATATATATATATATATATATATATATATATATATATATATATATATATATATATATATATATATATATATATATATATATATATATATATATATATATATATATATATATATATATATATGTATATATATATATATATATATATATATATATATAGTGTGGCGCAGGGTATACAAATTTTGAAGCAAAGATTATAAACTTTACTTTAATTAAAATTTCATTATTTTAAAGAAATTTGTCCTTAATATTTTGTAAATTTCGCATCCTATAATGTAGGTTGCGTAATCTTTAATATAACTTTAATATTTTTTTCAGTGTAACAAAGTTGCTAAGTATCTACTTCTATTTTCAAAAGACCAGATATTAACCGAATTCCCAGCGTTCTTAATCCACAGAAAAAATCGTCATATTATTTATATACTATGTGTGACTTTGTGTTTCTATGGACCGAAATTTACACTGAAAAAATATTTACGAAATATTAAATATTACGCAACCTAGGATACGCAATTTATAAATTTCTAAGGACAAATTTCTTTAAAATAATGAAATTTTAATTAAGATAAAGTTTATAATCTTTGCTTCAAAAAAATTTTTTTCCATTAAATTTAGGACACACATTTTGGAAATTTGCGTCCCACCGTTATAGTCGTGTATCTTTGAACTAAGGCCAATTTTTCTTATATTAAAGAGACTCAGTTTTTATTTAAAGAAATCGTCCTTCAATTAACTGAAATATTGCATCTGTAAATTTAAGATAAAAGAGCTTCAAATATAGGCTAAGACTAATTTTGAAGATTTTGCATCTTTGGTTTAAGGTTTGTTTGGAATTAAGTAACCATTTTGTACGTTGATGCATCCGTTATGCTTTGGATTTTTAAAGTGTCATTTGTTTGTACGTGAATAGCTTTATGAATATGCTGGAAAAAGAGAAAGAAAATCCGATAAATGGAATCGCCATCTTAATTTTAATTTTATAGATCCTAGATTTAAAGCAATATACGACGCTAATAAATGTCTTTATTTTAAAGAAGCCGCATCTTTGGCTCGGAATCAATACCAAACTCCTTAAGGAAAGTTCAAAATCTTTGGATCCAAGTAAACATTTTATTTTTTAGTGTAGAAGAAACATTTCTCTGATATAAAGTTGTTTTTTTTTTCATTGTCCAAAAGTCGATACATTCTATAATTACTAATGTATCAATGATTTGGTTGAATGACCATTACCCAAGACTGTGTGTAGCAAATGACAGTATTCGACAGATGAGATAAAACATAAATCAATTAAATTAACATCTTATGCAAATTTCCATTCGAAACACCAAAGAGTAAAGCATTGTTTCACTAGAGGGAAAGTAAACTCTACAGGGTGAAATATAAATTAGCAACAAATTTATCGTGTATAAATAAGTTGGCAGCAGAAAGATGAATATTCCGATTTCTAAAAAAAAGATTAGTTTTTTTTTTTATTTATAGTAGAGAGAATACTAGTATGTGTACAAATGCCTGAAAAGAAAATGATTTATAAGTTTTTATCATTTAATTAGTAATGTTAAATGTTATTTGTGTGTATATACCCACATATATATTTTTGTTATTTTTTTTCTTCATTTTAGTGATATTTGATCATTTGCAGACCATTGGTGACCTCCCAAAAAAAAAAAAAAAACTTTTTGAAAGTTTGTAGAAAGATGAATACTCAGCTGGATATTTTATTTGTATACAAAGAAAAAGAAAAGAGTCTCATTAATATTTAATGAGCATGTCAAAGTTTATGGCTTTGTGGCAAATACGTGATCAATTACCACGCCCTTTTTATACATACAATGGAAATCAAGGCCAACATCTAACAAGTATATACGGCAGTAAGTTCGGCCAGGTCGAATCTTATGTACCCTCCACCATGAATTACGTAGAAACTTCAACTAAAGACGGTCATCTACAATGAAGGGTATTTATTCAACCGTCGAACTGAACGGACGTGTTTTCTAATAGCGGAGTATTTCATCGTAATAAGTACTTATTACGAATTTCAAATAATAAAGCACCATGCAGCGAAATTCAAAGTCATCCACTGGGTTGCTAACTTCAGGGCCCAGTGGACGGGTAACGACTGAAGTTATAAATTTGGGCAGCGACCAAGAGTCAGGTCCAATTAGTCGACCTGTAGACGGGTCGACTGGCGGTGACACTTTGGCAAGTCGAACCTTTTCTAAGGTGACGACATCAAAAGGAGGCAATCTCTCTCGAAAGAGATTCAAGGAATGAAGAAATGCTTTGTTTATCCTAAAGAAATTAGGATCAGTCGACCCAATCACGTTGTCGGCTAAGCAAAGCGATTCCTTAAAATGGGCTCAAGGAATTCTTGAAGCTGGAAAAAGGGAACGATCACCGGATGAGCTGCCATCCTCTAAACGGGATCAAAGATCGTTTGCCTCAGTTGCAAAAGACAGCCTTGTGATGGCTATTATTAATAAAGGAGCATTGGACGGTATGATTCCAAGGCAAAAATGGGGGAAATTGAGAACGCGATGTCTGGTGTCTACTCAGAGGTGCGAAAAAAGTTTCCCGGAACAAGTCCTCGACGTCAAGATGCTGGATGGTATCAAGGACGATATAAGTTAATAGCTTTTGCGGACCAGAGGTCTATGGATTGCTTTAAAGCTGCATTGATGCTAATTGGTGAAGTTTGGGAAGGAGCCGCTTTGGAGCTAGTCGATAAAAAAGACATACCGGCTAAACCTAGAGCACATGCATGGATACCGGCAAACCCACCTGATCCTGAGTCAATACTAGAGAGACTAAAAGAATGTAACCCAGATCTTCCAACCGCCGATTGGAAGGTTGGTCGTTTGGATGAGGTGGGTGGACCACGACGACATGCGGTGTTTATATTAAACATAGAGTCGCTGCCACATCTAGCCCAGACCCAAGAACGTGTAAGTTATGGCTTTCATGATATCCATATGAAGGTATACAAAAGCGATCAGCCAAAGGATTCCGAAACGGTAGAGTCAGCAGTGAAAAAATCTCCTAGCGAAGCCGAAGGAGACATAAAACCTGCAGACTATGGCGAAAATCATATGCGGGAAGTTTCTACAGGCTCAAGCCTCACCAAAGCTGAACCGCGGATTGTTGCGAGAGTCACCGAGATCTGTGAAGAGGAAGCCCTTGATGACTCAATTGAAGCGGCTGATGTGACGGTGGTTGAAAATTTGGATGGTTCTACGGTTCCTCCAGATAAATCTTCACCATTGTAAGGCCGCTTGTGCTGCCTTAAAAGTTCTCCTGATGAAAGGAGACATAGATATAGTTCTTATTCAAGAACCATACATATATAAGAACAAGATCTGTGAATTAAGCACTCCGGGTTTCAAACTTTTGCATAATACCGGTAACGATATAAATCGAGCATGTATAATTGCTAAAAACGAACTAAACTTGTTTCTGCTTCCTTCATTGAGCAATGCAGACACTGTCGTAGCCAGTCTAGAGATATCCACATGCAAATATTGGGTATCTTCGGTCTACATAGGACATGATAGGGATATGCCACCCTGTGCCGTTAAGACCTTAGTTGAGGAGTCACTAAAAACAAAGACAAAACTCATTATGGGATGCGATGCAAATGCACATCATAGTATTTGGGGAAGTAGTGATACTAATGCAAGGGGAGAGTCGCTAATAGAGTTTATTTTGCGTACTAACCTGGTAGTTTGCAATAAGGGAGATGCACCAACCTTCGTCACCAGGAACAGACAAGAGGTTTTGGACGTAACGTTGACCTCTCCGGAACTGAATGATAAGATATCTGAGTGGCAAGTTTTGAGGGAACATAGCTTCTCAGATCATCGCTACATCAGTTTCAGATTGGCTGTTCGTACTTCAAAGACCATATTTCCGCCAAATGTTAAGAAAGCTGATTGGAATAGGTATAGGGAATCGTTCAGTTTGATGATACCGGAAGTGCCGGAGACAAATATGATCACTGTGCAAGATATCGAACACGCAGTGGAGCGGATTACTAAGGCCTTCAACATTTCACTGAAAGCTGCATGCCCTAGAGGAAAGCCAAGGGGAAAAAATCGGCCGCCATGGTGGACTACGGAGTTAAGTAATATGAGGAAATCCTGCAGGAAGCTCTTTAACAAAGCAAAGTCCACAAGAGCTCCGGAGGATTGGGACACTTACAAGATGAACCTGAGAGAATATAAACGAGAACTGAGAAGGTCTCAACAAAACTCTTGGGATGATTACTGTAGCAGTATTGAGAATACGTCAGAGGCTTCCAGACTACGGAAGGTACTAGCATCCACTAACACCGCTCCAGGTTGCATTAAAACATCGGAGGGAAATTGGACAACGTCCAGTGAGGAGACGTTGGAGGTACTTTTGGACACACACTTCCCTGGAAATCAGACGGTTGAACCATGTTCCGGCGGTGTAACAGAGGCTCAGCGATCATTTCCTATCGAGGAAATTGTGTCGAAATCTAGAATAAAATGGGCTTTAAATAGCTTTGGACCATTCAAATCCCCCGGACCTGATGGAATTACTCCGGCGGAGTTACAGGCAGTGGCTGAAAGAATTATCCCCTGGTTGACGGTGATATATAAACAATGTGTAAACTTAGCATATATTCCAGAAAAGTGGAGGGAAACAAAAGTCGTCTTCATACCTAAAGCAGGAAAAGCCTTTCACTCGAGTGCGAAGGATTTCCGACCAATCAGGTTATCCTCATTCCTACTTAAGACCCTGGAGAGGATGATAGACATGTATCTTAGAACTAGCGTGGATTCAGGTTTGCTCTCGAAACGACAGCATGCATACTCGAAGGGCTGGTCTACTGAGACCGCATTGCATGAACTGGTCAGCTTTATTGAAAGCTCACTATCTGTCAAAGAATACACAATCGTGGCGTTTCTAGACATCGAAGGGGCGTTCAATAATGTCCATCCGAGCTCGATATTAAATGGATGCAAAGATCGCAAAACTCCCACGGTTAGGCCCATTTCCTTAGGGGGTACTGAAATTCCCTTTGGTGAGTGTGCAAAATACCTTGGCGTTATTTTGGACAGGAAGCTGAATTTTAGGCTAAATATTGAAGAGAGGGCGAGAAAAGCCACAGTAGCTTTGTACTCGTGCAAAAAGGCAATAGGGAAAAAGTGGGGACTAAGTGGGGACTGGTGGCCGGCACTTCAGAAACCGACTTGTTTAGATAAAGTTCAGCGTATGGCGAGCTTATGTATCTCAGGCGCATTTAGTAAGACAGGAACATACTCCCTTAATGTCATGCTACATCTATTGCCTTTAGACATTTTGGCCAAACAGTCAGCTGCAACAACGGCTGTGCGGTTGCGCGAGCTATCGCTGTGGTCGGAAAAAATGTACGGTCATAGTTCGGTCCTCAAAGTAATGCCAGATGTGCCTAACGTAGTGGATTACACCCTGGCAAAACCACTTTTCGACAAAAAGTTTGAAACTCTAATTCCCAACAGTGAGGCGTGGTGTACACAGACCCCGGGGAATAAAAGATATATAGATTTCTATACTGATGGCTCCAAATTGAATGGACAAGTGGGGTTCGGAGTATATTCTAAAGATCTGGAAATTCGAATAGCGAAAAGATTACCTAATCACTGTAGTGTTTTTCAGGCTGAAATATTGGCAATAAGAGAGGTGGTGAATTGGCTGAGAAGTAATGTTCCAACAAATATTGGCATTAATATATACTCAGACAGTCAACCTGCAATAAAATCCTTGGACTCTGTGTTCCTTAACTCAAAAACGGCCATAGACTGCCGCAAATCTCTCAACGAGATGGCTGAGCAGTACAATATTCACCTAATATGGGTGCCTGGTCATAGGAACATACCGGGGAACTGTGAAGCAGACGTGTTAGCAAGGCTAGGAACTACCTTACATATTCACCTCTTGTGTGAGTGTCCTGCTTTTTGTGTAAGGCGTAAGCGAATTTTAGGAGCATATAGCTTTAGATTACTGGCTGACCTGGAAAACGTTAACTTAAGCAGTTTGTTAATGTTTTTGGAGCAATCTGGTTGGTTCCACAAAAGTAAATAATAGAGAAGGTTCAGTGGTTAAGACTAGAAGTGCCCATATGTAATAGATACTTTTAGTTAAATGTGGTATCACAATGGACTGAATAGTCTAAGTGAGCCTGAAATTTAATCGGGCTGCCACTTTAACCTAACCTAACCTAAGACCATATACCAACAACGCGTACCAAATTTCAGGCGGATCGGATGAAATATGCTTCTCTTAGAGGCTCCGCAAGCCAAATCTCAGGGTCCCTTTATATGGGGGCTATACGCAAAAGTGAACCGATATGGCCCATTTGCAATACCATCCGACCAACATCAATAACAACTACTTGTGCCAAGTTTCAAGTCGATACACTGGTAGAAAAAGTTTCGTTAATACGATGAATTTCTACGTTGTATTAACGAAATTCTTCATTAAAAGTCAGCCAACGTAGCATTTCGTTATAACAACGTAATTTTACGTTATATTTACGAAACACTTTGTGGAATACATTTCGTAGTATTAACGAATAATTACGTTGCTATTACGTAGCCTTTTCGTTGTATTAACGAATATTATTCGTTGTATGAATGAAATTTATTCGTTGTATGGGTGCAGCTTATACGTTGTATGAATGAAAATTATTCATTGTATGAATGAAAGGCGAACGTTGTATAAATGAACATAAACGTTATATTAATGAAACCCAACCAATTAGCGCATTTGAGTGTAGTAATTGGTAGTGTATTATTTTTTGTTAAGATCTTTGAAATATGGTTTACAGTAAGAAATAATATATAATGATAAATTAAGTAATATAATAAACATATATTGTGACTTTCACTTAAGAAAAAAAAGCCTCTTATTTCTAAGATCAAAAAATGATAATCGTATCACCGTGTCCATTTATCCAATTTTTGTGCAACCAAGGTTCATCACCGTAATTGTTCCGCCTTCCTCATCTGAAAGTTCACTTCCCCGGGGCATTTTCACTAAAGATTAAAAATGTACACTATATTTCTTGCGAATATACAAAAAACACCAATTTAACTCACCTCACCCATCTATGTTTATTATTCACAACGAAACTGTAATGAGCGTGTGCACTCTTCAGCGAAAAGAACGTAAATGTTGTTAATGTTTGCCCATCAGACAAGTTTTCTGTTGAACTTTTTACCGTTTGTTTTTCAAGACGCACACATGTGCTTATTGCCATACTAAGATGTGTATGTACCAATTACATACACGCTAGAGAGAGTATGAAGAGACGTTTTAGAGAGAGAGAGAGAGAGTAAGGAGAGGCAGAAATACTCAAACTCCCATTCGTATTATTAATGAACATATTTCATTAATATGACGAAATATAACAATTTAAAATTTATTTTTTAACGAGCCATATCATTATATTAACGATCGATTTCGTTTTATAAATGAAATTTTCAATTCCAGTTTCAGAGTATATAAAACGACTGTTTAGTTTAAAAGTTTCCAAAAGTTACTCTCTATGTGCAAATGATTATAATAATTTCATCTTGGAAAATTTTTTTATTCTAATTCTTGAAAAAATTACAAAGTTAATATTCGTAATATTAACGAAACGTGTTTCATTAATATAACGAAAAACCAAAACACAAAATTGTCTTTTAACGATTGATTTCGTTGTATTAACGATCACTTTCGTTCTTATAACGAAAAATTTCGTAATATTAACGAAAAATAATCAACGAAGCCCGTTCGTTAATAATACGAAACATTTTTCTACCAGTGTAGCTTGTTTCGTTTGGAAGTTAGCGTGATTTCAACAGACGGACGGACGGACATGATTAGATCGACTCAGAATTTCACCACAACCCAATATATATATATACTTTATGGGGTCTTAGAGCAATATTTTGATGCGTTACAAACGGAATGACAAAGTTAATATACCCCCCCATCCTATGGTGGAGGGTATAAAAATTGAATCAAAAGAATTTCCTTTGTAGTTAAAATAAAGAACATCTTTGCGAGAACATTTTTGGAAGTGCATTTAAAGCTGTTCCTTTAGAATAAATTTTGCTGGGATATTAAGAAGTTTTAAGATGCCTTGCCATCGACAAGTGTTACCACGACCCAAAATAATGCGGTAGTCCTAAAATTAAGATTCGGTCTGGCCGAACTTAGGGCCGTATATATGTTGTACTTGTTTTTTTGTTAAAAGTTAATTTCGTTCGGGAGTTGATTGGTTGACTTTGACCTGTATGCAAAATTCGATTTCTCTTGATTTTCAAACAAACTAGTCAAAATTGAAGTCGTCTTTCAATTTTAAATTTATAAAATGTCGATGTGCAACTTTAGGATCGGATTGTATGGTTGATCCATACATAACATGCCAAAATGCTTTCCCAGAGGTTATTTATCTTTCCCTTTCACTGAGAAGAATTTGGGTAAGGTTTCAAGCGACTCATTCACAATAGATATAAATTACTGGATTTATACAGAATTTTATGACCATCAAAATTATACAGATAGTTTCCCTGATAATAAAAACCATATGCATTTTATGATACCTCAAAATATTGATTTTTCTAATAAGACTAATAAGTTTTATATTCCTGTTGAGTGGAGTGTATCATCTATTTTTGGAGATTATCACAATTCTGTTTCCATTGGAGGGTGGTGATCTGTTGTGCCCACTATTCAAAGAAATTAAATCAAGATCACAAGTGCCGCAGAGATGACGTTGGTGTAATCTACACCTGTCCGTCCTTCCCTCTAATGGACTTTGTTCATTCCGACCGTAAAATTGTTTGTCATTACAACGAACTTTGATGTCAAAGAAACTTGAACAATATTCATATTAACATGGTACCACGTCACATTTGTTTAGATTTTATGAGTTTTTTTTCAAATGTTTGGAGCATCCGCATCAAGTCTCTGCGATCAGTAGTTCGTCGTTAGTCACCAGGTTTTCAAGTGGGTAGAACAAGTAAGCGTTTTTAGTGATTTCCCCAAGCCTACGCATAAACATTAGCATGCTTAATTTTATAGATGATAGATTAGTATAAAATATAAGATTTTATTGATGTGAGCATAAACAAAAAAAAAATTTGGAAAAAACATAGGAGAAAAATGTGGGCTAGGTGTTGCCAATCTACTACACTGTATGATTTGTATGGCAGAAGTCATCGAAAATTTCTGCTGTATATTGGAATGTGGGGGCATTGTCACACAGTCCATCATTGAATGTGAACTTTTTTTCAGAAAAAAAATCGAGGTTTCACGGATATCCATACAAAAAACAAACATTTTATAATCAATCACGAAATTAAATTATCCGATTAATTTTTACTTGTAATTTCTTCAGATACTGTAATTTCTTCAATCACCAACGTCAATTAAAAAGTTAATTGATCCAATTAAAAATCGAATTGATACTATTAATTTCTGTTTGTTGAACCAAATAAATGTTTAATTGAAACTTTTTAAGAATTCAATTGAAATTTTATTTGGAAAAAGTTTGTTGATTTGATTTTTTTGTGTGAGGGACTGTGAAAATTCATAAAGTCCATTATCAATTTTTGATTTTTTAGGATTATTGAAAAGTTAACATTTGTCGTGACGCTTTTCGACTTTTTGATTATTTTTCAGCTGCATCACATTCACCTTTCATTTCATTAGAATCATCAACAAAAGTTGTTTACCCAGTTTGAAGAGATGATTATGAAGGATACCAAAATCAATCTTAAATTTTTTGTATATACACTCAGCAAACAAAGGAGCTTCCAAAAAGTAGTTTGGATCACCAACTTGTGATCCGGAAGTAGTGCAAACTCGGATCATCTCCAATGAATTTTACATGGGCTTGTCATAGAACGGAAGTATTCCATTTTTGGATCCTTTGCATTGCTTTAGGAGTTGTGCCTTAGAAGTTCACTGGATGAGGATGAGTTTAAAACAAGTATATACGGCCGTAAGTTCGGCCGGGCCGAAGCTTATGTACCCTCCACCATGGATTGGGTAGAAACTTCTACTAAAGACGGTCATCCACAATTAAATTACTTGGGTTGCGACCGATGGCAAGGCATCTTAAAACTTCTTAATATCTTCTAAATTTTAAGTTAGTCCCGGCGGGATATATAGTAAACAAAAGAAAGGTCGATTAAATACGTATATATTCAGTACGAACCGATATGAACTTTTGTACGGTAATTATAGAGCGAGAATTGAAATATGGGGGGAGAATTGAAATATGGGGATATATACAATTATGGACACGAGTCTACCAAAAATGGCAGATTTTTTACTGTTTGGTAGATTGGTAGAATTCTTAATGTTTTGGAAGATCTTGCACAATATTCCCCTCCAACTATGAAATGCTTCATAAATTTCCTATAGAAATAATATTTTGAAAAAAAAGAAGAACTAGGAAATAAAATTTTGACAAAATTTTTTATAGAAATAAATTTTTGACAAAATTTTGTATAGAAATTATATTTTGACAAAATTTCCTAAAGACATAAAATGTTGACAAAAGTTTCTATAGAAAAAAATTTTTGATCTATAGCCCCCCTAGCTAAAAATTAACAGACTGAACTTATAGGTCCAATTAATGATTTATTTTATAACAAGTATATACGGCCGTAAGTTCGGCCGGACCGAAGCTTATGTACCCTCCACCATGGATTGCGTAGAAACATCTACTGAAGACTACCATCCACAATCGAATTACTTGGGTTGCGGTAACACTTGCCGATGACAAGGTATCTTAAAACTTCCTAACACCGTCTTCTAAATTAAAAGGTAGTCCATACGTAGTATATATTAAACTAAAAAAGGCCGATTAAATACGTACATAATTAAGTTTAAAGTTTCTATAGAAATAAAATGTTGACAACATTTTCTATAGAAGTAAAATTTGGAAAAAAATTTCTATAGAAATAAAATTTGGAAAACAATTTCTATAGAAATAAAATGATGACAAAATTTTCTATAGAAATAAAATTTTGACAAAATTTTCTATAGAAATAAATTTTTTACAAAATTTTCTATAGAAATAAAATTTTGACAAAATTTTCTATAGAAAAAAAAATTTGACAAAATTTTCCATAGAAATAACATTTTGACAATGTTTTCCATAAAACTAAAATTTTGGTAGATTATTTTTGGCTCGAGCGGCAACCATGAATATGAACCGATATGGACCAATTTTTGTGTGATTGGGGATCGGCTATATATAACTATAGACCGTTATGGACCAATTTTGGCATGGATATTAGCGGCCTTATACTAACACCACGTTGCAAATTTCAACCGGATCGGAGGCTCCAAGAGGCTCCGGAGATCAAATCTGTGGAACGGTTTATATGGGGGCTATATATAATTATGGACCGATATGGACCAATTCTTGCGTGTTTGTTAGAGACCACATTCTAACACCATGTTCCAAATTTCAACCGTATCGGATGAATTTTGCTCCTCCAAGAGGCTCCGGAGGACAAATCTGGGAATCGATTTATATGGGGGCTATATATAATTATGGACCGATATGGACCAATTTTTGCATGGTCATTAGAGAACATATACCAACACCATGTACCAAATTTCAGCCGAATCGGATGCAATTTGCTTCTCTTAGAGGCTCCACAACCCAAATCGGGGGATCGATTTATATGGGGGCTATATATAATTATGGACCGATGTGGACCAAATTTTGCATGGTTGTTAGAGACCATATACTTACACCATGTACCAAATTTCAGCCTAATCGGATAAAATTTGGTTCTCTTAGAGGCTCCGCAAGCCAAATCGGGGGATCGGTTTATATGGCGGATATATGTAATTATCTACCGATATGGACCAATTTTTGCATGGTTGTTAGAGATCATATACTAACAACATGCACCAAATTTCAGCCGGATCGGATGAAATTTGCTTCTCTTAGAGCGATCGCAAGCCAAATTTGGGGGTCCGTTTATATGGGGGCTATACGAAAAAGTGGACCGATATGGACCAATTTTTGCATGGTTGTTAGAGACCATATACTAACACCATGTACCAAATTTCAGCCGAATCGGATAAAATTTGCTTCTCTTAGAGGCTCCGCAAGCCAAATCTGGGGATCGGTTTATATATGGGGGTTATAAAGTGTGATTCTTTTGAGGTTAGGATTTTCATGCATTAGTATTTGACAGATCACGTGGGATTTCAGACATGGTGTCAAAGAGAAAGATGCTCAGTATGCTTTGACATTTCATCATGAATAGACTTACTAACGAGCAACGCTTGCAAATCATTGAATTTTATTACCAAAATCAGTGGAAGAAAATCCGCTTTTTTATCGACAAATTTTGTTCAGCGATGAGGCTCATTTCTGGTTGAATGGCTACGTAAATAAGCAAAATTGCCGCATTTGGAGTGAAGAGCAACCAGAAGC
The DNA here is from genome assembly GCF_050003625.1 of Haematobia irritans. Classification (NCBI taxonomy): domain Eukaryota; kingdom Metazoa; phylum Arthropoda; class Insecta; order Diptera; family Muscidae; genus Haematobia; species Haematobia irritans. The sequence goes on from NC_134400.1 coordinate 144,634,740, forward strand.
CGTTCAAGAACTGCCCATGCATCCCGAAAAATGCACTGTTTGGTGTGGTTTGTACGCTGGTGGAATCATTGGACCGTATTTTTTCAAAGATGCTGTTGGACGCAACGTTACGGTGAATGGCGATCGCTATCGTTCGATGCTAACAAACTTTTTGTTGCCAAAAATGGAAGAACTGAACTTGGTTGACATGTGGTTTCAACAAGATGACGCTACATGCCACACAGCTCGCGATTCTATGGCCATTTTGAGGGAAAACTTCGGAGAACAATTCATCTCAAGAAATGGACCGGTAAGTTGGCCACCAAGATCATGCGATTTGACGCCTTTAGACTATTTTTTGTGGGGCTACGTCAAGTCTAAAGTCTACAGAAATAAGCCAGCAACTATTCCAGCTTTGGAAGACAACATTTCCGAAGAAATTCGGGCTATTCCGGCCGAAATGCTCGAAAAAGTTGCCCAAAATTGGACTTTCCGAATGGACCACCTAAGACGCAGCCGCGGTCAACATTTAAATGAAATTATCTTCAAAAAGTAAATGTCATGGACCAATCTAACGTTTCAAATAAAGAACCGATGAGATTTTGCAAATTTTATGCGTTTTTAAAAAAAAAAAAAGTTATCAAGCTCTTAACAAATCACCCTTTATGTAATTATGGACCGATATGAACCAATTTCTGCATGGTTGTTAGAGACCATATACTAACACCATGTACCAAATTTCAGCCGGATCGGATGAAATTTGCTTCTCTTAGAGCAATAGCAAGCCAAATTTGGGGGTCCGTTTATATGGGGGCTATACGTAAAAGTAGACCGATATGGCCCATTTGCAATACCATCCGACCTACATCAATAACAACTACTTGTGCCAAGTTTCAAGTCGATAGCTTGTTTCGTTCGGAAGTTAGCGTTATTTCAACAGACGGACGGACGGACATGCTCAGATCGACTCAGAATTTCACCACGACCCAGAATATATATGCTTTATGGGGTCTTAGAGCAATATTTCGATGTGTTACAAACGGATTGACAAAGTTAATATACCCCCATCCTATGGTGGAGGGTATAAAAATGAATAAAAAATCATACTTCAATATAACTAGACAATTAATTTTTAACACAGAAGAAAATTTCACGAAAATTTTTCCAATTAAAATTTTAATTGAGTTTTAAAAAATATTCAATTAAAAATTTAATTGATTCAACAAATTTTTTAATTGAAACAAAAATCAATCACAAAAATTAATAGTTTCAATTAATTTTTTAATTGGATCAATTAATTTTTTAATTGACCTTCAATTAATTTTTTAATTGATACTATCATTTCTGTGATTGAAGACATTTCAATTAAAAAAATTAATTGGAGCAATTAATTTCGTGATTGAACGAGAAAAAAATGTTTTTGTGTGAATAAAGCAACTAAGTAGTTCCTAAGTAGTTCCACACTTTTTCCCAGTAAAAAAATTGGCAGTTGTTCTAAAGGTACAACTTTAAAAGCACTTCCAAAAATGTCCTCACAAAGAAGTTAATTATTTTAACTACACAGGAAGTTTTTTTAGTTTAATTTTTATAGCTCGATTTTCATATTTTAATGGGTATTTTGTTTTTTTTTTTTCAAATAGGTTAAAAAGAATTAATAATATGGTACAAATTATTCAAATGCCAAAGAATGCTAGATTGCCGGAAGAATGCTAGGAAAATCGATAATTTTTGAAAATATTCCAAGGCAAACCTTTCAGACAAGCTTGGAATGCATTAAAAATTATAAAAATTATTTATTCGGGAAAATATCACATTTTTTAATTCACATTCAAAACACTGAATTCGAATCACACCTTAAGAAGTGATGTAAATTCAGTGCAACAGCAACAGGGTGTCCCCCCCTCTTATGACAGTTCACCGCCAATTTTACACCGCTCTGAGACCCACTAGTTTTTTGTCGACGATTTGTTGCATTTAACCCTTATACTACGTTGGGTATTAGGTCGTATTTTCATCACCTAATTTCTTACTTTTGGATTATAATTAAAAGTTCTTACTACTCAGCATGAAGTGGGCCTATGTTACCAATTAATACATTGAATGATAGAAATTGTTAATTATATTCGAACAGTAAGATATGCGGTGTTGAAAAATACGATTTGAGTCATCTAATGACCCTAACGTAGTATAAGGGTTAATATGTGCATTTATGAAAGAATATTTTTAATATCAATTACTATTTATTTAATTAAATTGACTACAAATCAGACTAAACAAAATAGTAAATGGGCTTTAAACTAAACATAAATTTAGGAACTTAAATCAACCACAGTTTTATTTCATAAATATCAGACGTCAAGCATACACTTATAATAAAGAAACTAACTTACAATTTAGAAAACAATGTTAAGACATAAAACTATATATTGCCATCGGCAACTGGTACCACAACCCAAGTAATTCGATTGTGCATGAAAGTATTTAGCACAACTTTGTGTATTTACTTGTTTAATTTTATATAAAAACAATTGAGAATCGTAAATAGGTTTTCAAATTCTGGGGGGGGGGCTAAAATTTTTCTGGGGGGGGGTTTAATCCCCCTCCCCAGAGGCCTTCCTACGCTTATGCAGATGTTAGATTTTAAATCAAGGCGTTATTTCATTTTCTTGCACACTTGCACACGATCCCAGCAAAAAAAGCGTCGCCAAAAAAGTAATGAAAATGTTCGTTTTGGAGAAGCGATGAATTTAACATGGGCTTGTCATAGGACGGAAGTCCTCCATTTCAACAGCCGTTGCACTGAATTTGCATCACTTCTTTAGGTGTGATGCGAATTCAATATTTTGGATGTAAATTAAAAAATTCTGTGATATTTTGTCAAATAAATAATTTTTATAATTTTTTATAATTTTTAATGGATTCTAATGCTTGTCGGAAACGTTTGACCTCAAATATATTCAAAAATTCACAATTTTTTCAGATTGCATTTAGCATTTTTTTTTTGTCAACATTTATATGATTTGTACCATTTTATGAATTCTTACTCTGTTTTTATGAAAAAACCAAGTTATAAAAAATTAAATTAAAAGAACTTCCTGGGTAGTTAAAATGAAGAACATCATTGTGAGTGCATCTTCTGGAAGTGCTTTCAAAGTTGTGCCTTTGGAAGAACTTCTAAATTTTTATGCTGGGATTTTTATGATTCCTCTAAAACTCAAACAAATATGGTTCTTATAAATCCAAAATCTGATCTAGTCTTCATCAGGTAAAATCTTTGAATTTATCTTCGGGAACTGATTGAACCGATTTGATTGTCACCAAATCCCCCTGAAATTTTCACAGGAAACTATAATATCTGATTCATGGTGGTGCACTGTTAGAAAAATATGTTTATCATATGTTCCGATATAAACAAAATGTGTTTCGGGCACAATTTTGAAACACAATATATTTAAGTGCAAACATATAATGTTCCTAAACTAACACTAAATGTTTGGGACATCTATGTTAATATGTTAGAATATATTGTGTTTGGGGCATGAATGTTTCATAAAAATCATATGTGTGAATGCAAACATATATAAATTTACAAATTTCGACTAAACATACATATGTTGTGATATTTTATTCAAAGCGACAGAGAGAGTATAGAGAAAGAAATAAAGATGGAAACCGGGAGAGTTGACGAAAGATATCAACATAACACAGCGAAAGAATCAAAAGACAATCATTTCTGTGAAACCGCTTGTATGTTGTTTCGGAAAACTGTTTTATGATCAGGCCAAAAATTTGATATGCTTAAGTCTAAATATTATTTAATTTGAATAAAGAGAATAGACATTCGGAACCAAGAGAATAGACATTTGAAAAACAAACAGCTATGTTTTCGCCTTGAGAGCAGCATTTTATTATGTGTGGACATGTGTTTTGTTTATCATTTTGGCATTATGGGCACAATTTTTCGTTAAAAGGTCTTCATAAAAATAACGAAAGGCCACTATACTTTATTTTAGAGTTGGGACAGTAAAATGAAATAAGAAGGAAATAGTGAAAAACTGTACAGTAAAATGTATAAAAACAAAGTTTAGTTCCTCCTTATTAATAAGTAGTCCACGAGGAGTTGACGGACACCTTCAAATATAAAAGCGGGCATTAAGTTCGAGTTTTGCAGCTAAAACAATTTAAAAAATTTATTTTCTTCAAAATGAATTATTAAAGAAAAATAAAAGGCATTTTAGAGCGATGGTGTTAAATGCTAGTAAAAAACTGTTCACGCCTAACTAAATGTATGTTTATATTATAAAATTATTTATGTATGTTTATACTCGACTCCACGTTCTTCTTTTGTTAGAGTTTTTGAATTCCTTCCAACAGTTTTTGTTACAAAATTGTTATTTTTGCAATAAAAAAATAATATTTTATTCAAAAATCAGTCAATTTCGTTTATATCTAGCACTGTTACTGGCTATAAATCTTTAATAACCCACATTTCGAAGTTTCATTATAAAAATTGAATATAGTACAAATATAAAGTAGGGAGTAGGGATTGAACCCACGACTCATTGCATGCAAGGCAGACATGCTAACCACTGCTCCACGTGGCAAACAAATGTATGTTTCTGTTAAATAATGTTATGTTTGCATGGGCTCGTGGGCGCTGCAAACTATGCTATATAAATGTAACTTATAACGATAATTATCTACTGTTGACTATAACAGCTACACAGAAAAAAATTTCACGGAAATTTTTCCAATTAAAATTTTAATTGAGTTTTAAAAAATATTCAATTAAAAATTTAATTGATTCAAAAAATTTTTTAATTGAAACAAAAATCAATCACAAAAACTAATAGTATCAATTAATTTTTTAATTTGAGCAATTAATTTTTTAATTCATACTATCATTTCAGTGATTGAAGACATTTCAATTAAAAAATTAATTGGATCAATTAATTTCGTGATTGAACCAGAAAAAAATTTTTTTGTGTGTACGTTGCCCAGTGGATAGTGTGTTGGCTTACAAACTCTATGATCCTCGGTTCGATTCTCCGTGCAGGCGAAAGGTAAAATTTAAAAAAAATTATAAAAGTGAATAATTTCTTGAACATTATTTGTATTACAGACAAGTAAGTAAAGTCTAAAGTCGGGCGGGCCGACTATATTATACCCTTCACCCCTATGTAGGCCAAAATTTGTGTTACCATCTCAACTACTTCACATTTGCTGGAAGCTATATAAAGGAGGCAATTTTTTTACTTCTACAAAATCTCTAGAATTAAAATTTAAATCGGCTAACGCTATCCAGTTAATTGGAGGAAACTTCCATTGACAATGGGTCTAAATGTGTAACAGTCTACCATATTTCCCCAACTCTGGTGTAGGTATATATGGGAGCTATATACAATCTGAACCTGATTTTGACTAAATTTGACATGTACCACTGTGGTATCACAATGGACTGAATAGTCTACGTGAGCCTGATACATCGGGCTGCCACATAACATAGAATAATAATTCTGCTATCTATGTGAAATTTCAAGTAAATTGGAGTATAACTTTGACCCCCCTGGTCATATGAGCGCAAATCGGGCGGAAGATATATATGGGAGCCATATCTAAATCTGAACCGATTTCAACCAAATTTGGCACAATTACCGATACTACTAAACGTACTCCTTGTGCGAAATTTAAAGCAAATCACGGCAAAATCCTGGATTTTGAGGCCATATAAGTTCAAATCGGACGAAAGATATATAAGGGAGCTATATCTAAATTTGAACCGATTTCAATCAAATCTACCAAGCATTGGTAGAATGTCAATTCTACCCTCTGTGCAAAATTTCACGAAGATCGGTAGTAAACTTTGGCCTCTGTGGTCATATGAGTCTAAATCGGACGAAAGATAAATATGGGAGCTATATCTAAATCTGAACCGATTTGGCTGATATTTTGCAAGATTTTCGAGACTCATAAAGTATTTGGATGTATCTAAATCTGACCCGATTTTTTCCAAAACCAATAGCGATTGTCTCTGTCCCAAGAAACGGCCCTATGCCAAATTTGAGGACGATCGGACTTAAATTGCTAGCTGTACTTTGTGCACAAAATTATATACACAGACAGACGGACAGACAGACAGACGGACATCGCTAAATCGATTCAGAATTTAATTCTAAGCCGATCGGTATACTAAAAGATGGGTCTATGACCAATATTTCTTGGCGTTACATACAAATGCACAAACTTATTATACCCTGTTCCATAGTGGTGGTGAAGGGTATAAAAAGGTGCCAAGAACTAAAATATTTCGTGGAAGTGAAAATTACGAGTATGTTAGGCAATGAGCACAATCGTCTTTGGGAAAAATTTTCCAAGCATATAATATTTTTGGGCTCAAAATGCTTCCAAACATATAATATATTCACATAAAACAAACATATTAATGTTTCGGCAGTATCTACTATTATTTTTTTTTTTTCTTTATACCCTTCACCACCACTGTGGTACAGGGTATAATAAGTTTGTGCATTTGTATGTAACGCCAAGAAATATTGGTCATAGATCCATCTTTTAGTATACCGATCGGCTTAGAATTAAATTCTGAATCGATTTAGCGATGTCCGTCTGTCTGTCTGTCTGTCCGTCCGTCCGTCTGTCTGTATATGTAATTTTGTGCACAAAGAACAGTTCGCAATTTAAGTCCGATCGTCCTCAAATTTGGCATAGGGCCGTTTCTTGGGACAGAGACAATCGCTATTGGTTTTGGAAAAAATCGGGTCAGATTAAGATATAGCTGCCATATATATTTATCCCCGATTTGGTCATAGTTAGCGTGTTTATCAACCGATTTTCTTGAAATACCGTACATCCAAATATTTTATGAGTCTCGAAAAACTTGCAAAATATCAGCCAAATCGGTTCAGATTTAGATATAGCTCCCATATATATCTTTCGTCCGATTTAGACTCATATGACCACAGAGGCCAAAGTTTACTACCGATCTTCGTGAAATTTTGCACAGAGGGTAGTATTGACATTCTACCAATGCTTGGTAAATTTGATTGAAATCGGTTCAAATTTAGATATAGCTCCCACATATATCTTTCGTCCGATTTGAACTTATATGGCCACAAAAGCCAGAGTTTTGCCGTAATTTGCTTCAAATTTTGCACAAGGGGTACGTTTAATATTATCGTTAAGTGTGTCAAATTTTGTTAAAATCGGTTCAGATTTAGATATAGCTCACATATATATCTTTCGCCCGATTTGGACTTATATGGTCTCAAAAGCCAGAGTTTTGCCCTGACTTACTTCAAATTTTGCACAAGCGGTACTTATAACGGTACTATTGTATGTGCCAAATATGGTTAAAATCGATTCAGATTTAGATATAGCTCCCATATATATATTTCGTCCGATTTGAACTTATATGGCCTCAAAATCCAGGGTTTTGCCGTGATTTGGTTCAAATTTCGCACAAGGAGTACGTTTAGTAGTATAGGTAATTGTGGTAAATTTGGTTGAAATTGGATCAGATTTAAATATGGCTCCCATATAAATCTCCCGTCCGATTTGCACTCATATGACCAGGGGGGCCAAAGTTATACTCCCATTTACGTGAAATTTCGCATAGATAGCAGAATTATTATTCTAACTATGCATGTTAAATTTAGTCAAAATTGGTTCAGATTGTATATAGCTCCCATATATACGTACACCAGAGTTGGGGAAATATGGTAGACTGTTTCATATTTTAGACCCATTTTCAATGGGATTTTCCTCCAATTGACTGGATAGTTTCCTCAGAGAATACAAATATGGCCAAAATTCTCACACTTTACACAAAATTCTGTGATTATTTCCCCATATCTTAGCCATATCCTACACACTGCAATGCCAAAATTTCCACAGAACGGATGAGTTTTAAATAAGGCTCCAAGTCGCCCGACTAGACCAAATAATATATCACTACCCACACTTGACCACATATCTTGGCGAGATCTAACCAATATCCTTTTAAAATCGCCACTGCTGAGTAGCAAAAATTGTAAATATTACTCTAATTGTCCTATCTATACCTATATTTCGAATACATATGTATCGCATTAAAATTTCTCTCGCTTCATATTTCCCATATTTTTTACTAACATTGTGTTTCATCCCAGGGCGTTAGCCGATTTTAATTTTAATTCTAGAGTTTTTGTAGAAGTACAAAAAAATTGTTTCCATTAAAAGTATTTGTATCTGGAAATGCAAACTTTTATATAGCTCCCAGCAAATTTTAAGTAGTTGTGATGGTAACACAAATGTTTGTCTATATAGTGGTGAAGGGTATAATATAGTCGGCTCCGCCCGACTTTAGACTTTACTTACTTGTTTATCATACATTTACTGTATGATTAAAATAAACAATAAATAAATAAATATTTATGTATGTTTATACTCGATTCCACGTTCTTCTGTTGTTAGAGTTTTTGAATTCCTTCCAACAGTTTTTGTTACAAAATTTTTATTTTTGTAATAAAAAAATAATATTTTATCCAAAAATCAGTCAATTTCGTTTATATCTAGCACTCTTACTGGCTATAAATCTTTAATAACCCACATTTCGAAGTTTCATTATAAAAATTGAATATAGTACAAATATAAAGTAGGGAGTAGGGATTGAACCCACGACTCATTGCATGCAAGGCAGACATGCTAACCACTGCTCCACGTGGCAAACAAATGTATGTTTCTGTTAAATAATGTTATGTTTGCATGGGCTCGTGGGCGCTGCAAAGTATGCTATATAAATGTAACTTATAACGATAATTATCTACTCTTGACTATAACAGCTACGTTGCCCAGTGGATAGTGTGTTGGCTTACAAACTGTATGGTCCTCGGTTCGATTCTCCGTGCAGGCGAAAGGTAAAATTTAAAAAAAATTTATAAAAGTGAATAATTTCTTCAACATTATTTGTATTACAGAAAAAGGTGCCAAGAACTAAAATACTTCGTGGAAGTGAAAACTACGAGTATGTTAGGCAATGAGCACAATCGTCTTTGGGAAAAATTCTTCCAAGCATATAATATTTTTGGGCTCCAAATGCTTCCAAACATATAATATATTCACATAAAACAAACATATTAATGTTTCGGCAGTATCTACTATTATTTTTTTTTCTTTTTTAATTCATTTTATTTTATATTGTAAATTTACAATATGTACATTTTGAGGTCTCAGTTCATTTTTAAATGAAGATATAATACAAATGTTTTTTAATCTGCCTGGCAAGTTATTGCACGCAAAGAAAAAAAAAACGTTTGGAAAACGTGTACCGAAAACGTTTTTCTTTTGTTAGAGTTTTTTGAATTGCTTCGAAAAGTGTATACTTTTATCACCAAAAAAATTCGTTTGTTACAAAATTTTTATTTTTTCAATAAAAAAAGTTATTTTTGAACCAACAACACAGTCCATTTCGTTTATATCAAACACTGTTCTTTTCTGACTTTACGTCTTTAATAAGACACATTTTACAGTTCATAGAAAAATTTAATATAGTAGAATGTAATGTTGAACATTTTTTCGGAATCTTCCGACCATATCTGGAATATATATAAAAAAAAGAAAAACTTTGGTCGAAGCAGGGATTGAACCCACGACCCTTGGCATGCAAGTCCGACGTAGCAACCACCGCTCCACGGTGCCAAACTAAATGTATTTTTCTGTTAAATAAACTTTGTTTAATCGTCTCGTGGGCGCCCCAAGCTATGCTATATTAATATAACTTATATGGATAATTAGCTATTGATGACAATAACAGCTACGTAGCTCAGTGGATAGTGTGCTGCCTTACAAATTGCATGGTCCGCGGTTCGATTCTCAGTCCAGGCGAAAGGTAAAAAAAATTTTAAAAATTTATAAAATTGTATAATTTCTTCTACATTGTTTGTATTACAGAAAAATGTGCTAAGAACTAAAAAACTTCGTGGAAGTGAGAAAGATATAAGGGAAAATGCAATTAGCCAGAAAAAAAATTTTTTGAGTTAGTCTTTATGAAATTGCTTTTACATCCTGGAAAAGAATAAACGTTTATCACAAAAAGTATATACTTTTCTTCCAAATACACTTCCTTTCAACGAAAAGCAAATGAGAAACGAACTTTGTTTGTCTAAAATTTCGTTTGGGAGGAAAGAATTATTTTTTTGCGTGTGTATTCAGTAGGACCGGCAAATGATATTCATTGCTTGGTTAAATCTATCCGACAACCTGCTACATTCAAATTACTGGATTGTCTATGTTACTTTCTGGTAAAATTTTGGTCAAATTGTAACGATCTTGTGTTTAATCTATGTACAGATTTGAACATATATAACAATAACTGCTGCTTCTATAAACCACGAATTGGCAATATATTTTTAGCATGATTTTTATATAAAAGTGTTGTTGGATAACGCAGTGGCAAATTGTAGACAACTTTTAAGGCTTTGTTCTGGGCGGCCTGTATGTGCTTCCTGCAAAATATATTTGGAACATATGTTAAGGAAGCGATTTTTTTTTTGAGGGTGTGGGTATTTAAGATTCGGCCCGGCCGAACTTACTGCTTTATATACTTGTTTTATTATTCTTAATGCATTCTAACGCTGGTCTGAAACGTTTCCCCTCGAATATTTTCAAAAATTATCGAAAAATTGGGTTAAAAAACTTCCAGAGTAGTTAAAATAATTAACTTCTTTATGAGGACATTTTTGGAAGTGCTTTTAAAGTTGTGCCTTTATAACAACTCCCAATTTTATTGCTGGGTATTTTAGTTGATTTGTTATAAATTAATTGTCTAGTATTTTGAAATCTGATTTTTTATTCATTTTATAAAATAAAAAGTATAGCTACGTTAATGCCCTTATGTGATTGTTGCCACACTACAAGTAATGCGATTGTTGATAACTGTCTTAATTGAATTTTATACGAAATCCATAGTGGAAGGTATATAAGATTTGCCCTGGCCGAACTTACTTGCTTTATATTCTAGTTCCACTTCACTTTGCAGTACCGTTTACAGCCTGAAATGAAGTGGGCATCAATCAATTAGGGTATATAATTTATATTAGTTGTCGGGTAGAGATAAAGAATATTTTTGTTTTATTTATTGCGTGTGATCGTAAAAACAAGAATAGTGGATTTAGCAAAATCTCTGAATGTGTATATTGCTTCACTGCCTCCCTTTCCTTAAATCCCCTCAATTCGATCTTTTGTCTTTTCGATAATTAACATATGAATACGACACTTTAATGGGATTATGACAAATGGAAATACAAAACAGACAAAGCGATTAACAATTCCTTTTAAATTAATAACCAAAGAAAGTCATGCGTGCTCTTTATCACCAAAGAACAAAAAAAAAACCCACTATTCATAAAACAACAATTTTCATGTTTTCTTCTTAAATTGTATGAGATTAGTATGGAAATTAAAAAATATAAAAAAAACCATTTAATTATGTGCTAAATGTCTTTTATCGTTTGTTTCTAAGGGAGCTTTGGGTCGTTAAATCTCTTAGTGTGTATATATATTTTAGATATATAAAAAAAAAAAACAAGTATATACGGCCGTAAGTTCGGCCAGGCCGAAGCTTATGTACCCTCCACCATGGATTGCGTAGAAACTTCTACTAAACACGGCCATCCACAATCGAACTACTTAAGTTGCGGTAACGCTTGCCGATGGCACGGTATCTTAAAACCTTTTAATACCGTCTTCTAAAGTGTATGTAAGTCCATAAGTGGTATATATTACATCAAAAAAGATCGATCAAACACGTATATAATTCAGTTTGACAAAATGTTCTGTAGACATAAAATTTTGACAAAATTTTCTAAAGAAATAAAATTTTAACAAAATTTTCTATAGAAATAAAATTTTAACAAAATTTTCTATACAAATAAAATTTTCACAAAATTTTTTATAGAAATAAAATTTTTGGAGATTATTTTTGGTTCGAGTGGCAATCATGATTATGAACCGATATGGACCAATTTTTGTGTGATTGGAGATCGGCTATATATACACAGTCTTACACAATTTTACATACGGTTTAAGAAATTGTATTTTATTTAATTATTAAAATATAATAAAATATGCATACACCCTCAAAAAAAAATCGCCTCTCTAACATATGTTCCAAACATATTTTGCAGGAAGCACATATTATTGGATACTGCCGAAACATTAATATGTTTGTTTTATGTGAACATATAATATGTTTGGAAGCATTTTGAGCCCAAAAATATTATATGCTTGGAAGAATTTTCCCCAAAGAAGATTGTGCTCATTCCCTAACATAATTTTCACTTCCACGAAATTTTTTAGTTCTTGGCACCTTTTTCTGTAATACAAATAATGTTGAAGAAATTATTCAATTTTATAATTTTTTTAAATTTTACCTTTCGCCTGGACGGAGAATCGAACCGAGGACCATACAGTTTTTAAGCCAACACACTACCACTGAGCTACGTAGCTGTTATAGTCACCAGTAGACAATTATCGTTATAAGTTACATTTATATAGCATAGTTTGCAGCGCCCACGAGCCCATGCAAACATAACATTATTTAACAGAAACATACATGTGTTGGCAACGTGGAGCAGTGGTTAGCATGTCTGCCGTACATGCAAAGGGTCGTGGGTTCAATCCCTGCTCCGACCAAACACCATTTTTTTTTTTAATTTACACATTTATATTTATACTATATTCAATTTTTATAATGAAACTTCGAAATGTGGATTATTAAAGATTTACAGTCAGAAACAGTGCTTGATATAAACGAAATGGACTGAGCTTTTGGCTAAGATATTATTTTTTTATTGCAAAAATAACAATTTTGTAATAAAAAACTGGTTTTGGTATAAAAGTTTGAAATTTTGGAAGGAATTCAAAAACTCTAACAAAGGAAGAACGTGGGGTCGAGTATAAACATACATAAATAATTTTATAATATACACAAATTAAATAATAATTAGGCTTAAATTAAATAATATTTAGACTTAAGCATATACAATTTTTGGCCTTATCATAAAGCAGTTTCCGAAACAACATATAAGCGGTTTCACAGAAATTGCTCTCTTTTGATTCTCTCGCTGTGTTAATTTGATATCTTTCGTCGACCCTCCCGGTTTTTATCTCTATTTCTTTCTTTATACTCTCTCTCTCTCTCTCTCTGTCGCTCTCTGAATAAAATATCACAACATATATATGTTTACTCGAAATTTGTAAATGTATATATGTTTACATTCACACATATAATTTTTATGAAACATGCATGCCCCAAACATAATATATTCTAACATATTAACATATGTGTTCCAAACATTTAGTGTTAGTTTGAGAACATTACATGTTTGCACTTAAATATATAGTGTTTAAAAATTGTGCCCGAAACACATTTTGTTTATATCGAAACATATGAAAAACATATTTTTCTAACAGTGTATATATGCTTTAGATTTTGTAAATTAATTCGAAAAACAAAGTATTTGTCCATATTCAAGAAGATGTTTTTAGTCTGGATTATAAACAACAACAAGAAACATGTTTAGTTATAAGGTAACAACCTCAACGGTATGTAAACTTATGTGAGACTGTGTAACTATAGACTGATATGCACCAAATTTGATATGGTTGTTAGCGGCCATATACTAACACCACGTTCCGAATTTGAACCGGATCGGATGAATTTTGCTTCTCTTTGAGGCTCCGCAAGCCAAATCTGGGAATCGGTTTATATGGGGGCTATATATAATTATGGACCGATGTGGAACAATTTTTGCATGGTTGTTAGAGACCATATACCAACATCATACACAAAATTTCAGCCGGATCGGATGAATTTTGCTTCTCTTTGAGGCTCCGCAAGCCAAATCTGGGGATCGGTTTATATGGGGGCTATATATAATTATGGACCGATGTGGACCAATTTTTGCATTGTTGTTAGAGACCATATACCAACACCATGTACCAAATTTCAGCCGGATCGGATGAAATATGCTTCTGTTAGAGGCTCCGCAAACCAAACCTGGGGCTCGGTTTATATGGGGGCTATATATAATTATGGACCGATGTGGAACAATTTTTGCATGGTTGTTAGAGACCATATACCAATACCATGTACCAAATTTCAGCCGGATCGGATGAAATATGCTTCTGTTAGAGGCTCCGCAAACCAAACCTGGGGCTCGGTTTATATGGGGGCTATATATAATTATGGACCGATGTGGAACAATTTTTGTATGGTTGTTAGAGACCATATACCAACACCATGTACCAAATTTCAGCAAGATCGGATGAAATTTGCTTCTCTTTGAGGCTCCGCAATCCAAATCTGGGGAATTTCACCACGACTCAAAATATATATATACTTTATGGGGTCTTAGAGCAATATTTCGATGTGTTACAAACGGAATGACAAAGTTAATATATCCCCCATCCTATGGTGGAGGATATAAAAAACATAAAACGCTCCATTAGCCACCATTTTAAGGCGAAAATTGAATATTTTATTGGATTTATCGTGTGAATATTCAGCAAGAGTTAGCGTACAGCTATAACTGCAAAACGCCTAAACATTTTCTCAAAATTAAACAAATTAGCTAAATTAAAAATCTTTCAATTAATCGAATAGTGGTCAAAAAAGGCAAGAAGTCAAAGTCTAGTTTTTGTCGTATTCGATTTTTTATGATTTTTTTTTTTAGAAAATCTATTCCGAAATCGACTAAACAAAACAGGTACTGACTTCACATTTCGAATTTGAAATAACATGGCTGATACACCTAAACTTGGTTCCAAAGGGCCTTTGCAATTACAAAGCGATACCTTGTTTTGTTCGGAAGACGGTGGGAGGGCATTGCTAGATCGAGGCAGATTTTGCCAGACAGACGCATAGACGGACATTGCTAGAGTATTTGTAAACAACGAAGTATTGGTATAAGAGTCCATAAAGTCCGTTCGTCCGTGTGTTAAAAGCACGCAAACTTCCGAACGAAACAAGCTACCGGCTTGAACGTTGGCACAAGTAGGTTCTTATTGATTAAGGGAGGGTTGCAAATTGGCCATATCGGACGACTTTTTAGTCCATGTATTTGATTTCTGGGCTCTCTTGGAAGTGCAAATTTCATCCGAACGCTTTGAAAAAACCGTACAAAAATTGACCCATATCGGTTCATTATTATATATAGCCCCGCTATACAGGATGTCTGATACGTACTTCAGATTGCTATATTTTCTAAAAAGCTCGTCTGATTGTTTATTCCAGTGACAATTCATTTTATTGTTTACAAGATTACAAAAGATTCTATTGATCTATGACATTTGCCTGGAAAACCACAATTGGTTCTAAGGTACAGCAATAAATCTTTTGGTACTAAATGTTACGAGACATTATTCATTAGCGTGACACTGGAAGTATTGCATCGCAGTGGCAGAAAAATCGAAAAGTGAAGTCTAGATTTAATCAAAATCCATACCGCCTAAAAGTGGCTTCAAATTAATTTTTAATTGATCACAGAAATGATTGTATCAATCGCCAAAGTCAATTAAAAAACAAGTAAGAAAGTCTAAAGTCGGGCGGGGCCGACTATATTTCACCCTGCACCACTTTGTAAATCTAAATTTTCGATACCATATCACATCCGTCAAATGTGTTGGGTGCTATATAAAGGTTCGCCCCAAATACATACATTTAAATATCACTTGATTTGGACAGAATTTGATAGACTTTTACAAAATCTATAGACTCAAAATTTAAGTTGGCTAATGCACTAGGGTGGAACACAATTTTAGTAAAAAAATATGGGAAACATTTAAATCTGAAGCAATTTTAAGGAAACTTCGCAAAAGTTTATTTATGATTTATCGCTCGATATATAAGTATTATAAGTTTAGGAAAATTAGAGTGAGTTTTACAACTTTTCGACTAAGCAGTGGCGATTTTACAAGGAAAATGTTGGTATTTTGACCATTTTTGTCGAAATCAGAAAAACATATATATGGGAGCTATATCTAAATCTTAACCGATTTCAACCAAATTTGGCACGCATAGTTAGAATGCTAAATCTACTCCCTGTGCAAAATTTCAACCAAATTGGGCCAAAACTCAGGCTTCTGGGCCATATAAGTCCATATCGGGCGAAAAATATATATGGAAGCTATATCTAAATCTGAACCGATTTCAATCAAATTTGGCACACATGACTATACTACCAATTGTGCTCCTTGTGCAAAATTTCAAGCTAATCGGTATAAAACTCTGTCTTCTGGGTCCATATAAGTGCATATCGGGCGAAAGATATATATAGGAGCTATATCTAAATCTGAACCGATTTCAACCAAATTTGGCACACATAGCTACAATGCTAAATCTACTCCTTGTGCAAAATTTCAACTAAATCGGAGCAAAAAATTGGCCTCTGTGGTCATATGAGTGTAAATCGGGCGAAAGCTATATATGGGAGCTATATATAAATCTGAACCGATTTCAATGAAATTTGGCACGCATAGCTAGAATGCTAAATCTACTCCCTGTGCAAAATTTCAACCAAATTGGGCTAAAACTCTGGTTTGTGGGACCGTATTAGTCCATATCGGGCGAAAGATATATATGGGAGGTATATCTAAATCTGAACCGATTTCAATAAAATTTGGCACACTTGACTATAGTACTAATTGTTCTTCTTGTGCAAAATTTTAAGCAAATTAGGGTAAAACTCTGGCTTCTGGGGCCATATAAGTCCATATCGGGCGAAATATATATATGGGAGCTATATCTAAATCTGAACCGATTTCTTCCAAAATCAATAGGGATCTATTCTGAGCCAAAACACATACTTGTGCCAAATTTGAAGTCGATTGGACTAAAACTGCGACCTAGACTTTGATTACAAAAATGTGTTCACGGACATACGGACAGACGGACATGGCTATATCGACTCAAGAGCCTACCCTGAGCATTTTTGCCAAAGACACCATGTGTCTATCTCGTCTCCTTCTGGGTGTTGCAAACATATGCACTAACTTATACTACCCTGTTCCACAGTGTGGAGCAGGGTATAATTAATTGATATTATTAATTGTGGTTGATTTTTAATTGAAACAAGTATATACAGCAGCAAGTTTGGCCGGGCCGAATCTTAAATACCCAACACAATGAATCCAATATTATAGTTTCCTTAAAAATTTCAGGGGGGTTTGATGACAGATATTCTCCCAAGCAGAACACTTCAACCAGTACACTTCCCGAAGATAAATTTAAAAATTTTATCTATGAAGACTATATCAGATTTTGGATTTATAAGAAGCATTTTTGTTTGAGTTTTAGAAGAATCATTAACATCTTTTGTAAGTGTGCAAGAAAATGACGAAATATCGCCTTGATTTGATTACGAGAAGTAAAATCTGGAAATTTTACATTCAGTTTGAAACAATTTTCATAATCAGTGCGCCTTCTATACCCTCAGGATATGAAATCGGTCTATATGGAGGCTTTACCAAATGTACCTATAAAAACTAAATGCTACACATGTTTTTGAGAGTCTAAAATACCAGTATATTTACAATTTCAGACAAATCGAATAAAAACTACGGTTTCTAGCAACCCAAGGAGTTAAATCGGGAGATCGGTCTTATGTTTTAGTACATGGGCTTATACTCACCATTTTCGCCACATTTTCGGCCCTAAAATACTTCTAGATTTCCAATTTCAGTCAAATTGCATAAAAAACTACCGTTTCTATAAGTCCAATAAATAAAATTTGGAAATCAGTATATATGGGGGCAATATCAAAACATGGACCGATACTCACCATTTTCGGCGCACTTCTAAAATACCTTAAGATTTCCAATTTCAGGCAAATTGCATACAAAACTACGGTTTCTATAAACCCAAGAAATAAAATCGGGAGATCGGTCTATATGGAGGCTATACCAAAACATAGACCTATACTCACCATTTCTGACACACCTCAAAATGGTTCTAAAATTTCTCTAGATTTCCAATTTCAGACAAATTGGATAAACAACTACGGATTCTAGAAGCCCAAGAAGTAAAATCGGGAGAATGGTCTATATGGGAGCTATATCAAAACCTGCACCGATATAGCCCATTTTCGAACTTGACCTGTCTGCAAAGAAAAGACGAGTTTGTGCAAAATTTCAGCACGATTGCTTCATTATTGAAGACTGTATGGTGATTACAATAGACAGACAGGCAGACGGACATGGCTATATCGTCTTAAAATTTCTTCCTGATCAAGAATATATATGCATTATATAGTCGGAAATCGATATTTCGAAGTGTTACAAACGGAACGACAAACTTATTATTCTTATTATATAATTTATTTAATTTATTATATAATTTATATAATTTATTTATATTTATATAATTTATTAAATCAAATAAATTTTTAATGGAATATTTTTCAGAATTCACGTAAAATTTTAATTGGAAACAAGTATATACGGCCGTAAGTTCGGCCAGGCCGAATCTTATGTACCCTCCACCATGGGTTGCGTAGAAACTTCTACGAAAGACTGTCATCCACAAATTTCAACTCACTCGGATGAAATTTGCTCCTCCAAGAGGCTCCAAAACCAAATCTCGGGATCGGTTTATATGGGGGCTATAAATGATTATGGACTGATATGGACCACTTTTGGCATGGTTGTTAAATATCATATACTACCACCATGTACCAAATTTCAACCAGATCGGATGAATTTTGCTTCTCCAAAAGGCACCGGAGGTCAAATCTGGCGATCGGTTTATATGGGAGCTATATATAATTATGGACTGATAGGAACCAATTCCTGCATGGTTGTTGGATACCATATACTAACATCACGTACCAAATTTCAACCGAATGGGAAGAATTTTGCTCTTCCAAGATGCTCCTGAGGTCAAATCTGGGGATCGGTTTATATGGGGCCTACATATAATTATGGACCGATATCGACCAATTTTTGCATGGGTGTTTGAGGACATATATTAACATCACGTACCAAATTTCAACTGAGCCAGATGAATTTTGGTCTTCCAAGAGGATCCGGAGGTCAAATCTGGTGATCGGTTTATATGGGGGCTATATATAATTATGGACCGATATAGACCAATTTTTGCATGGTAATTAGAGACCATATACTTACATCATGTACCAAATTTCAGCCGGATCGGATGAAATTTGTTTCTCTTAGAGGCTCTGCAAGCCAAATCTGGTGATCGGTTTATATGGGGGCTATATATTTTTATAAACCGATATGGACCAATTCCGGCACGGTTGTTAAAGATCATAAACTAACACCATGTACCAAATTTCAGCCGGATCCGATAAAATGTGCTTCTCTTAGAGGCTCCGCAAGCCAAATCGGTGGATCGGTTTATATGGGGGATATATATAATTATGGACCGATATGGACCAATTTTTGCATGCCTGTTAGAGACCATATACTAACACCATGTACCAAATTTCAGCCGGATCGGATGAAATTTGCTTCTTTTAGAGGCCTCGCAAGCCAAATTTGGGGGTCCGTTTATATGGGGGCTATACGTAAATGTGGACCGATATGGCCCGTTTGCAATACCAACCCACCTACATCAATAACAACTACTTGTGCCAAGTTTCGAGTCGATAGCTTGTTTCGTTCGGAAGTTAGCGTGATTTCAACAGACGGACGGACGGACGGACGGACGGACGGACGGACATGCTCAGATCGACTCAGAATTTCACCACGACAAAGTTAATATACCCCCCATCCTATGGTGGAGGGTATAAAAATTTGGTGAACTTTTTTTCTGTGTACATTTCGGCCGCAATCTCATCACCATCGCACTCAGCACGAGTCAACCAAGAACGGCTTAAAATGATGTTCCTCGCTGGGCTCGTTCGGATCTCAATCCGTTGGACTTTTGCTCCTAGGAATTTTCAAGAGTAAGGTTGACACTAAATAAATAAAATTGTCGACGATTCGGCGGGAATGGTCGAAAACGTTGCAGAGCCTCTTTCGTGCAATATCCAAAAATTGTTTCATATCGGCCCTTCCTTTTATAAAGCCCACATATAAATCAACCCCGAAAAATGTGACTAAATTTGGCGCAGATTCGTTTTTTGTCTGCACGCAGGTCAAGTTTGAAGATGGGCTATATCGGTCCAGGTTTGGGTATAGCTCCCAAATTTGGAGGTATTTTAGGTCCACTATTACATTTAATTTATGGTATTTAAGAATCGGCCCGACCGAACTTGCAGCAGTATTTAATTGTTTTGGTTCAGCATTGTATCGTACCAGATTTGTTTTTACGTGGCCGGCCTTCGGACGGGTTTTAAACCCTTCTCTTAGGACAGAGTGGACTCACCCGATACACAAGAAATTCGTACTTAGTAACATATCCCAGTAAAAATAGCGTAGCAAAAACAAAGGTATTGAAAATGTTCTTTTCAGATCCGGAAGTTCTGCAAACTTGGATCAGATGTAATGAATTTTACACGGCCTTGTCATACAGCGGAAACCATCTCTTTATGTGAATATTCGGGATTTTATTAAAAGAAGGAAAAAATTAAAAAAAAAAATAAAAATAAATATTATTGACTTGTTCGACCTTTATCTTTTAGTTTTGAATAGTGCTAGTTAATATTTTATTGCGAATGCGCTTCTGTCGAGAAATGTGAAGTGAAAATTAAGTCCATCACTAGAAGAGAATTTGTTGGATGTACATTAAAATAATGACTTAGGAAGAACTTCCAATCTTTTTTCATAGATTTCCGACAAGTAAGGGTTCATGTTCACCTGTCTTTTGAAACTTAGGTAAAAATATATGAAGCATCGCCCCACATTTGTGGCCCTGTTTCAAATGGGATTTTGGGTCCATTGTCCTGGGCCACGTAATTCGATTGTGGTTGACTGTATTTAGCAGAACATTGTCCGCGATTCATGATAAAGGATACATAACATTCGGCCGGGACGAACTTTCGTCTGTATATTCTTGTTTCATTTTAATTAATAACTTAATTAAATGGAATAATTTTATTGTTTGAGAACCTTTATATTTTCATTCACTTGTTTTATACCCTCCACCATATGATGGGAGTACATTAACTTTGTCATTATGTATATGGTCTCAAAAATTGGTCTCTATCGGCCCATAATTATATATAGCCCCCACATAAACCGATCCCAGATTTGACCCTTGGAGCCTCTTGGAAGAGCAAAATTCATCCGTTCCGCTTGAAATTTGGTATGTCGTGTAAGTATATGGTGCCTACCAACCGTGGAAAAAATGGGTCCATATGGGTCCATAATTTATATAGCCCCCATATAAACCGATCCCCAGATTTAACCTCCTTGTCTTCTTGGAGGAGCAAAATTCTGATCTACAATCACAAAAATTTGTCCATATCGGTTCATAATCATGGTTGCCACTCGAGCCAAAAATATTCTACCAAAATTTTATTTCTATAAAAAATTTTGTCAAAATTTTATTTCCATAGAAGATTTTGTCAAGATTTTATTTCTTTAAAAAATGTTGTCAAAATTTTATTTCTATAGAAATTTTTGTCAAAATTTTATTTCTATAGAAAATTTTGTCAAAATTTTATTTCTATAGAAAATTTTGTAAAAATTTTATTTCTATAGAAAATTTTGTCAAAATTTTATTTCTATAGAAAATTTTGTCAAAATTTTATTTCTATAGAAAATTTGGTGAAAATATTAATTCTATAGAACATTTTGTCAAAATTTTATTTCTATAGAAAATTTTGTCCAAATTTTAATTCTATAGAAAATTTTGTGAAAATATTATTTCTATAAAAAATTTTGTCAAAATTTTATCTCCATAGAAGATTTCGTCAAGATTTTATTTCTTTAAAAAATTTTGTCAAAATTTTATTTATATAGAAAATTTTCTTAAAATTTTATTGCTATAAAAATTTTTATTTTTATAGAAAATTTTGTCAAAATTCTAGTTATATAGAAAATGTTGTCAAAATTTTATTTCTACAGAAAATTTTGTCCAAATTTTAATTCTATAGAAAATGCTGTCAAAATTTTAATTCTATAGAAAATTTTGTCAAAATTTTATTTCCATAGAAGATTTCGTCAAGATTTTATTTCTTTAAAAAATTTTGTCAAAATTTTATTTATATAGAAAATTTTCTTAAAATTTTATTGCTATAAAAATTTTGTGAAAATTTTATTTCTATAGAAAATTTGATCCAAATTTTAACTCTATAGAAAATTTTGTCCAAATTTTATTTGTATAGAAAATGTTGTCAAAATGTTATTTCTATAGAAAAAATTTTGTCAAAATGTTATTTCTACAGAAAATTTGGTCAAAATTTCATTTCTATAGAAAATTTTGTCAAAATTTTAATTCTATAGAAAATGTTGTCAAAATTTTAATTCTATAGAAAATTTTGTCAAAATTTTATTTCCATAGAAGATTTAGTCAAGATTTTATTTCTTTAAAAAGTTTTGTCAAAATTTTAATTTTCTTAAAATTTTATTGCTTTAAAAAATTTTGTCAAAATTTTATTTCTATAGAAAATGTTGTCAAAATTCTAGTTCCATAGAGAATGTTGTCCAAATTTTATTTCTATAGAAAATTTTGTTAAAATTTTATTTCTATAGAAAATTTTCTTAAAATTTTATTTCTTTAAAAATTTTGTCACAATTTTATTTCTATAGAAAATTTTGTTAAAATTTTATTTGTATAGAAAATTTTGTCAACATTTTATTTTTATAGAAAATTTTGTCAAAATTTTAATTCTATAGAAAATTTTGTCAAAATTTTATTGCTATAGAAAATTTTGTCAAAATTTTATTTCTAAAGAAAATTTTGTCAACATTTAAATTCTATAGAAAAATTTGTCAAAATTTTATTTCTATAGAAAATTTTGTCAAAATTTTATTTCTATAGAAAATTTTGTCAAAATTTTATTTCTATAGAAAATTTTGTCAAAATTTTATTTCTATAGAAAATTTTGTCGATTTTTTTTTTTTCTATAGAAAATTTTGTCAAAATATTATTTCTATAGAAAAGTTTGTTAAACTGAATTATGTAGGTATTTAGTCGGCATTTTTATACCCTGCTCCACACTGTGGAACAGGGTATTATAAGTTAGTGCATATGTTTGCAACACCCAGAAGGAGACGAGATAGACACATGGTGTCTTTGGCAAAAATGCTCAGGGTGGGCTCTTGAGTCGATACAGCCATGTCCGTCTGTCCGTGAACACATTTTTGTAATCAAAGTCTAGGTCGCAGTTGTAGTCCAATCCAATATATATATATATATATATATATATATATATATATATATATATATATATATATATATATATATATATATATATAATATATATATATATATATATATATATATATATATATATATATATATATATATTTCGCCCGATATGGACTTATATGGCCCCAGAAGCCAGAGTTTTACCCTAATTTGCTTAAAATTGTGCACAAGAAGAACAATTAGTACTATAGTCAAGTGTGCCAAATTTTATTGAAATCGGTTCAGATTTAGATATACCTCCCATATATATCTTTCGCCCGATAGGGACTAATACGGTCCCACAAACCAGAGTTTTAGCCCAATTTGGTTGAAATTTTGCACAGGGAGTAGAATTGGCATTGTAGCTATGCGTGCCAAATTTGGTTGAAATCGGTTCAGATTTAGATATAGCTCCCATATATAGCTTTCGCCCGATTTACACTCATATGAACACAGAGGGCAATTTTTTGCTCCGATTTAGTTGAAATTTTGCACAGGAAGTAGAATTAGCATTATCGCTATGTGTGCCAAATTTGGTTGAAATCGGTTCAGATTTAGATATAGCTCCAATATATAGCTTTCGGCCGATTTACACTCATATGACCACAGAGGCCAATTTTTTCTCCGATTTAGTTGAAATTATGCACAGGGAGTAGAATTAGCATTGTAGCTATACGTGCCACATTTGGTTGAAATCGGTTCAGATTGAGATATAGCTCCCATATATATGTTTTTCTGATTTCGACAAAAATGGTCAAAATACCAACATTTTCCTTGTAAAATCGCCACTGCTTAGTCGAAAAGTTGTAAAAATGACTCTAATTTTCCTAAACTTCCAATACATATATATAGAGCGATAAATCATAAATAAACTTTTTCGAAGTTTCCTTAAAATTGCTTCAGATGTAAACGTTTCCCATATTTTTTACTAACATTGTGTTCCACCCTAGTGCATTAGCCGACTTAAATTTTGAGTCTATAGATTTTGTAGAAGTCTATCAAATTCTGTCCAGATCGAGTGATATTTAAATGTATGTATTTGGGACAAACCTTTATATATAGCCCACAACACATTTGACGGATGTGATATGGTATCGAAAATTTAGATTTACAAAGTGGTGCAGGGTATAATATAGTCGGCCCCGCCCGACTTTAGACTTTCTTACTTGTTTAGTTTAATATATACCACGTATGGACTAACTTACAATTTAGAAGACGGTGTTAGGAAGTTTTAAGATACCTTTCGTTTGGCAAGTGTTACAGCAACCCAATTAATTCGATTGTGTATGACAGTCTTTAGTAGAAGTTTCTACCCAAGCCATGGTGGAGGCTACATAAGATTCGGCCTGGCCGAACTTACGGCCCTATATACTTGTTCTAAACTAAATTCTTTATTGGATTCGCTAATATTCTTTATAATTTGTTGATATTTTTTGTATATACACAGAAATATGGACTTTATTTCAACATCCCAGCAAAAAAATTTGGAAGTTCTTCCAAAGGCACAACTTTAAAAGCACTTCCAAAAGAAGCACTCCCAATTATGTTCTTTATTTTAACTACCCAGAAAGTTCTTTTAGTTCAATTTTTTATAACTGGGGTTTTTCATACTTTTAATGGGTAATTTTAACTTTTTTTGTTTCAAGTAGGTTAAAAACAGAGTACGAATTCATAAAATGGTACAAATCTGAAAAAATTGTGAATTTTTGAAAATATTTGAGGTCAAACGTTTCCGACAAGCGTTAGAATCCATTAAAAATTATAAAGATTATTTATTTGACAAAATATCACAGAATTTTTTAATTTACACCCAAAGCATTGAATTCGGCTCACACCTAAAGAAGTGATGCAAAATTCAGTGCAACGGCTGTTGAAATGGAGGACTTCCGTCCTATGACAAGCCCATGTTAAATGTATCGCTTCTGCGTCAATTTTGCACCACTTCCGGATCCAAAAAGGATATTGTCATTACTTTTTTGGCGACGCTTTTTTTGCTGGGATATTACAAATGGATTAGCAAAGCTAATATATCTCCTCTATATATACGGGCTAATAAATTAGTAGCATTTCCTGAACTTTTATGACGAACAAATAAATTATTGACAATGGACCATCAAGCGAACTTAGATTAATGACATTAGCCAGCGGGTAACACCTGCATAATTATTATCTAATTTCCATTTCATGTTTTCTCTTTATTTTATCAACATTGTTATTGCATAATTTTCTATATTTTCAAAATTAAAATAAATAAGTAACTACACAATGGCATTGACCTTAGAAGCATTGATAATAAAATTGCAAATATAAATTCGATTAATCAGACATTCACATGGACATATGATTGTATCATCCATTGTCCATGCACTCTCAAATTAATTAATTTTGGCACATTTAATTTTGTGGTCCAATCAAAGAAATATATGGAGGCTATTAATTAGCTAATTTCATGATATTTTACCAAAAATAAAGTGTTTATAGAAAATACAATTACCTCATTGAATATTTAATTAAATGTCCGAGATATATTTAGGAATAAGGCAAAGGCAAATTGTTTGCTCAAATGCAACACCTACTGACACCGAATTTAATTTGTATGTTGTGTGATGCCCATACAAGATTAAAAGTAAAGGAGAATGTTGATAAATCATACCGAAGTGAAGATACCCTAAATATATACCCCTACACTGAAAAAAATTATTGTCGTGAGTGTTAATTTAACTACAGAACTTTTTTGCGCTGTGGCTATTTACGATTCGGTTCGGGCCAACTATTGGCCGTATATACTTGTTTCCTAATGGAATCGTTATCACATTGAATTTGTGACGCTTTTCTAGTAATCTATGCTATGACCAAAAACGAAAGATCATAAAATCGTACCCAATTAAAGCCAACAAAATATTATAATTAAAATCGTATTAAAACAAAAGGCAGGTTTGAAGTTAATTGATATTATAATACAGTTTTGGATAGCAGCCATACTATTTGCATATACCTCGTTCTTTCACCAAACTAGATGCCAAGATTAAAACGGTATTGCCTTAATGTGATGATCGGATCGCAAGTAATTATTTTTATATGGTCTTGTCATAAACGACAGTAGTTAAGCATACGTTATCATTATTTAATCCAATCGAAATAAAATTCGATTTGAGAGTTTAATAAATGCATTAGAAAGCTAAAGTTCCATTATACACCCAGAAAAAAGTGTCTTCGAAACTAAAGGAAAAAATGTTCATCAATTTAGTTTAGCCATTTTATTTCCGCTCAGTTAATATTTTGTGTGAAATAATAAAATTTACTAGTTTCAGTAAAAAAATCCTAAACTGAAAGCAGTTAGGAATAGTTCATAAACTAGAATAGGGCATGGAATTTTACTAATACTGTTTTCTTCGCTGGGTATAAGAATTTACTACTGAACAAGAAAATTTTATTCACTGATAACAAAGCATTCGTAAAAATAAACAAAAACCGAACTAAAACCAAGTTTCCTCAAATTTAGTAAGATTTCTTATAAAATGATAATTCTGACTTCCTTTATTATAGAAAGCTTATCATACATACGAATAACACTTGGCATAGAAAAATCTTTTAGTTCATTCGTACTAATAAGTATTCAATCCCTTCAAAACTTAAGGAAACACACTTGTTTGGATATAGGAAAATTTCCTACATTTCTTTTATCTACCTGTAATCGATACCTGTCTTTGATGTAATCGATATGTTAGCGCGTGGGTTGCTTTTTATACCCTCCACCATAGGATGGGGGTATATTAACTTTGTCATTCCGTTTGTAACACATCGAAATATTGCTCTAAGATCCCATAAAGTATATATATTCTGGGTCGTGGTGAAATTTTGAGTCGATCTAATCATGTCCGTCCGTCCGTCCGTCTGTCCGTCTGTCCGGCTGTCCGTCCGTCTGTCTGTGGAAATCACGCTAACTTCCGAACGAAACTAGCTATCGACTTGAAACTTGGCACAAGTAGTTGTTATTGATGTAGGTCGGATGGTATTGAAAATGGGCCATATCGGCCACGTTTACGTATAGCCCCCATATAAACCGATCCCCAAATTTGGTTTGCGGAGCCTTCCGGAGCAGCAAAATTCATCCGATCCGGTTGAAATTTGGTACGTGGTCTAAGTATACGGTCTCTAACAACCACGCAAAAATTGGTCCATATTGGTCCATAATTATATATAGCCCCCATATAAACCGATCCCCAGATTTGACCTCCGGAGCCTCTTGGAGGGGAAAAATTCATCCGATCCGGTTGAAATTTGGTACCTGATGTTAGTATACGGTCTCTAACAACCATGCAAAAATTGGTCCATATCGGTCCATAAATATATATAGCTCCCATATAAACCGATCCCCAGATTTGACCTCCGGAGCCTCTTGGAGGAGCAAACTTCATCCTACCCGATTGAAATTTGGTACGTGGTGTTAGTATATGGTCTCTAACAACCATGCAAAAACTGGTCCATATCGGTCCATAATTATATATAGCTCCCATATAAACCGATCCCCAGATTTGACCTCCGGAGCCTCTTGGAGGGGCAATATTCATCCGATCCGTTTGAACTTGGGTACCTGATGTTAGTATACGGTCTCTAACAAGCATGCAAAAATTGATCCATATCGGTCCATAATTATATATAGCTCCCATATAAACCGATCCCCAGATTTGACCTCCGGAGCCTCTTGGAGGAGCAAAAGTCATCCGATGCGGTTGAAATTTGGTACATTTCGTTAGTATATGGCCTCTAACAGCCATGTAAAAATTGTCAAATTTTATTACTATAGAAAGTTTTGTCAAAATTTCATTTCTATAGAAAGTTTTGTAAAAAGTTTATTTCTATAGCAATGTTTGCCAACATTTTATTTCCATAGAAAATTTTGTCAAAATTTTATTTCTATAGAAAATTTTGTAAAAAATTTATTTCTGTAGAAAATTTTGTCAACATTTTATTTCTATAGAACATTTTGTCAACATTTTATTTCTATAGAAAATTTTGTCAACATTTTATTTCTATAGAAAATTTTGTCAAAATTTTATTGCTATAGAAAATTTTGTCAACATTTTACTTCCATAGAAAATTTTGTCAACATTTTATTTCTATAGAAAATTTTGTCAAGTTTTTATTTCTATAGAAAATTTTGTCAAAATTTTATTTCTATAGAAAATTTTGTCAAACTGAATTATATACGTATTTAATCGGCTTTTTTTTGTTTAATATATACCCCTTATGGACTAACTTACAATTTAGAAGACAGTGTTAAAAAGTTTTACGATACCTTGCCATCGGCAAGTGTTATCGCAACCCAAGTAATTCGATTGTGGATGACAGCCTTTAGTAGAAGTTCCTACGCAATCCATGGTGGAGGCTACATAAGATTCGGCCTGGCCGAACTTACGGCCGTATATACTTGTTTTTAGTTGGAATCGCGTTGTTATGGTATACGGAGAGATTGTTAAAAAATAATATAGTAAAATAATATTATAAAAAAACAAATAAAATATATAAAATATTTGTTATTTTAAATTAGCGAGAAAAATGTTCGTTTTTTGAAAATTGGTTTATAAAAAAGAAACCACCAGCAGAATAACAACCCCTTCATTCGACTTCATTTTGGAATCTTCAATTATCAGGTAATATTCAGTGACGCTACCATTTTGTGAAAAAATTGGTTTTGGATTTTTTTGTTTATATTTGTAGGTATTGAAATTGTAAAAGGTGGACAAAATTGCTTGGCAGCAAATTATTCAAAGTGAAAGGTACTACAAGAAGAAAAAATGTGTTTTA
The DNA here is from genome assembly GCF_050003625.1 of Haematobia irritans. Taxonomy (NCBI): domain Eukaryota; kingdom Metazoa; phylum Arthropoda; class Insecta; order Diptera; family Muscidae; genus Haematobia; species Haematobia irritans. The sequence goes on from NC_134400.1 coordinate 144,663,835, forward strand.
ATATTTCAAGGCCAGTCGATGCTGTTGATTCTAAATAAATATATTTAATATATTAATAAAACATGTCTTTTATTGATTGCTTATATAAATACATAAAATTGTATTTAAGGTAAGGTAAGCAGATCTAAATTTGAAGTAAAAGGTTTACCACAAATATGTAAGATTTGTCCAAATGAATGAAAAAAAGTTCAATAAAATCATTCCATATATGAATTCAATTCAGTTAAATTTTTTCATTCTGTAGTATAGTGGTACATAAATATAGGAAAATGTTAACTAATATACGGAATGCATTCTACCTAATTTCTACGAAAATCACATCATTCAAACAAATAAAAATGTCTTTGGCGCTATACGAAGTTCAACTTTCTTCACAATGAGTTCATTTTAACTTAAAGAAGGGGTCACTTTTTTCTGGGTGTATACATGAAGTTTATAAAGGGTGATTTTTTAAGAGGATAAAATTCAGAAGAATACATGTTTTCTTTATTTGAATCGACAGTGTACGGCAGAAAACGGCTGCGATCTTCTGCAACCGACCAGTGTATTTAGCAATATTTTCAATCTTAAAACACCAATTGGTAAAAAAAAATTCAACCACCAATATCCAATGCAACCGATGACTGTCGGTGTTTGTTAGTATGAGTGTTGGACTCTCGAAAACACCGTAGTAAAGCAATCACATAAATTGGTTACCCATCCCAGCGGGAAATGGAAGCGACGTGGAATCGATGATGGAAGTGCTGTCCGGGTAGCTATAAGGCCTGGGCGCTGCATTACGTGTTCATTTCAAAATAACATTGGATTGGATTGGAGACCAAGGCCTTGCCTCTCGCTTCTATTCGTATGGCTTCTAGAGGTGGTGTCGTCGATGCCATGTTATCAGGCCTTCATACTAAGTACAAAAATCATGCCTTCCAAAGAAGGCCCTCAAAAATGCCTGGACAGGAAGGCATAAAAGAAAGCGTGTAAAAATAAATATTTTGAAGGCAAGGTTGTCTATGAACTGAACATTTGCCCTCATACTCGTACCTTTTACGTTAGAATTTAATTTGACTTACTTTTCCTATACAGTTTATCTTATTTTTGTGATTTTAATATTTACCTCAAGTGTATTTTTATTTTTCTGCTCCGTCGGGATTTGAACCGGGGTCCTCGTTATTGGTAGTCCTACACTCATCCACTGGCCTACGACACATTTATGTGATGTGGGCGCCAAAAGGTAAACTTAAGCTACACGTGAGGTCATTCCGCGTTCCCTTCTGTTGGAAGTGAACGTATAATGGGTATCGGATCTTTTATATGTTACAGAGAATGTCTTCTAGAAGGCCAAAGTTAGGAGTAACTAGACATAAACAAATTAATAGTTTGGCAGCCAACAAAGAATGAGTATGAGATCCTTTTTATACCTGACGTCACAGAATGGTATTGGGGGAATAACAAATTTGTCATTCCGTGCGTAACACAACAAAATATCTATTTCCGACTATATACAGTGTATATATACTTGATTAGGGGAAAATGAAAAGATGATATTACTACACCGAAAAAATCCGTAGTTAACGGAACGCTAAAATTAACTTATTTTTATTGCACAAAAATTATTTGTTTGTAGTTAAATTTATTTTTTTTTTCGAAATTTTCCACATCCCAATGAAATTTTCGTTTTTTGTAAGTATGTCTCAAACATTTTATAAACTAAACGTGGGTATATAGTTCAATGACCCTACACATAAATTCCATATGAACTAAAGCAAAAGAAAATTTTCGTACGATTCCAAAAATAGAATGAAATGCCAATGATTTTGTCCTTTATTTTTAGTTCGTTTTTATACCCTTCACCACTACTGTGGTACAGGGTATAATAAGTTTATGCATTTGTATGTAACGTCAAGAAGGTCGTTTAGTATACCGGTCGTCTTAGAATTAAATTCTGAGTCGATTTAGCGATGTCCGTCTGTCTGTATATGTAATTTTGTGTGCAAAGTACAGTTCGCAGTTTAAGTCCGATCGTCTTCAAATTTGGCACAGAGTTTTACCTTGGCTCAAAGACAATCGCGATTGATTTCGGTTCAGATTTAGATATAACTGCCATATATATTTATCACCGATATGGCCATAATTGACGTATTTAGAGAGTTTTACCCTGATTTGCTTCAAATTTTGCACAGGAGTGCGTTTAATAGTATCGTTAATTATACCAAATTTAGTTGAAATCGGATCAGATTTAGATATAGCTCCCGAATATGTCTTTCGACCGATTTCGACTCATATTTATACCCACAGACACCAAAGATTTACCCCGATTTACTTGAAACTTTGCACAGGGAGTAGAATTAAGGTTCTGGATATGCGAGCGAATTTTAATTGAAATCGGTTCAGATTTTGATATAGCTCCCATATATCTTTCGCCAGATTTTCCGTCATATGACCACAGAGTTCAAAGTTGTAGTCCGTTTTCGTTAAATTTTGCACAGGGAGTAGAATTAAAATACTAAGTATGCATGTCAAATTTGGTTAAAATCGGTTCAGATTTCTATATAGCTTCTATATATATGTTTTTACGATTTGGGCAAAAATGGCCAAAATACCCACATTTTTCTTATAAAATCGCTACTGGTAAGTCGAAAACTTGTAAAAGTGACTCAAATTTTACATTATTTCTTATACATGTCTATCGACCGACAAATCATAAATACACTTTTGCGAAGTTGCCTCAAAATTGGTTCAGATTAAAATGTTTCCCATATTTTTACTAACATAGTGTACCATTCCAGGGCATTAGGCGACTTAAATTTTAAGTCTATAGGTTATAAAATCTGTTCAGATGTACTCAGATTTAAATGTATGTATTTGGAACAAAAACCTTTATATATAGCACCCAACACATTTGACCGATTTGATATAGTGTCGAAAATGTGGATTTACAAAGTGGTACAGGGTATAATATATTCGGCCCTGCCCGACTTTAGACTTTCCTTACTTGTTTTTTAGTAACATTGTGGTCCGTCCCGGTCATAAGCCAATTTAAATTTTGAGTCTAGACATTTTGTGAATGTTTAAAAAAATGCCCAAATCGGTTCATATTTAAGGTGTTAAGATGTTGGTATACATACGATTCGCATTAAAAAAGATTTCAATTTCATACCGTGAAACAAGTTGTCAAAATTACTAGAGAGAATGGGCGGAGCTGAACTATCAAAGACAATTTGTTTGCTTCTTTAACTCTCAAGGATTTGATTAAAACTGTCTGTAAAACTGAATTTTCGTTCTTATAACAACAATATAGGTCATTCTTTTTCCAATTCCCAAAGAAGGCACAGAATAATGTTTGCGGGCATTATTTAGAAAGGAAGTGCAAGGCATTTTAGCATGCATGATAGGAGAAGGCATATGGGAAGGTGTTAAGGATCCCAAAATCATGGGTTAAGAAGGCATGATTTTTGCGGTACTTCGCAATTTTCCCGCTGGGATAGCTCAGCAGTTTGGTATTCTCTTATTTGGTACACTCTCAATTCTCTTGAGCTAATGCCAACTGCTGATAATTGTTGTTGTTGAGTGCAATCAGACTTAAGTGCCACACACGAGCGTTGTTACGATGTCGATTGGTTTAAGATTGCAAGTCACTGCATACGAACATTGTTATATACTCGCATTTGTATCAATGTAAAAGATCGCATAGTAATTGGTGTCTTACTCACTGCCACCGACATTTTGTGGGTAGGATTGCAATACGACACAACTTAACTTAACTTAACTTAACTTACTATTAAATATACTCCTTGTGTAAAATTTGAAGCAAATCAGGGCAAACCTCTGGCTTTTGAGGCCATATGAGTCTAAATCGGATGAAAGATATATATGGGAGCTATATCTAAATCTGAACTGATTTTAACCAAATTTAGCACACTGAATGATAATCTTAGGCGTACTCCTTGTGCAAAATTTGAAGCAAATCAGGGCAAAACTCTGGCTTTTTTGGCCATATAAGTTCAAATCGGACGAAAATATACACGCAGAGAAGAAACATGATTGCCACAATCATATTCGAAGAGCAAAATAATATGATAGCAGCTATTTTTGCGGCGACCATGTAACATTTTAACCTGCAACCATGTTGGCTCAGTGAACATGGTTCTAAGAAAAATACAATTGTCCTCATCTAAAATGTTATTATATTGATAAAAAGAATTTTGTTTCCATTAAAAGACAATGGTCACGATCTAAAATGTTATGTTATTCGTCAAAAATGTTTTTCTTCTAGTTAAAAGAACATGGTCACAACCTAAAATGTTTTGATTTTTATGAAAAAACTTTTTTCGTCGTCGAAAAAAGGACGCCACTTGAGAAAAGAAAACACAAAATCAACTTTATTTATTTGTTTTTATTTATTTATAAACTAATTCATTGTTTATTTGTATTTATAATGTCGTGCAAGCAAACTTCACATATTTTTACACACTCTAGTTTGGTTCAATTTCAACAATAAGTAATCATTCCATATTTACTTCGTGCCCATCAAATGTACAAACGCAGACATCATGTAACTGCAAATAAAAATAAATTATACCATATATCAAAATGCAGAACAAAAACCAGGTATATTTTTTTCAATTACACTTTCCTTTTTTGTATTCACATAAAACCACGTGCCATTTCTGAATAAATAAATTAACACAAAACACAATAATTCCGTATTCTCCGTCCATTCCAAGAAACAATCAACACACGACTGACGCGCAAAATGAAAATCGTGTGTACCTGCTCAATGTTTTTATAAAATTCTTGTCGCTGCAAAAAAATTAAAAAATTAAATGGTCACGAAAACAATGTACATGGTCTTTATGGCCATGTAATGGTTGTAGACATGTCTATACGTAAACTATAAAAATATTTTTTTCTCTGCAAAAAAGTCAAAAAATTGAATGGTCAGATACATGATTTTCCTGACCATATATATAATGGTCTCAAATTCTATCATTTAAATAATAGAACATGTTTGCGGCATTTGAGAACCATTTAAATGCTTATTACAAACATATATTTTTCTCCGCTCGAAAATTATTTTTACAAAGACAAAATACATGGTTTTCGCGACAATTACATACTCTAAATAAGCATTAAATGGATGCGGCAACCATGTCCAAACATGTTTTTTCTGTGCGTGTATATGGGAGCTATATCTAAATCTGAACCGATTTGGCTGATATTTTGCATATCTTACGAAAGCCCCAAAATATTTGACTGCCCGAAATTTTGAGAAAATACGTTGATAAATACGTCAATTATGACCAGATCGGTGATAAAACTATATAGCAGCTATATCTAAACCTGAACCGTTTTTTTTCAAAATCAATAGCAATTGTCTATGAGCCAATGTTAAACTCTGTGCCAAATTTGAAGACGATCGGACTTAAACTGCGAGCTGTACTTTGCACACAAAATTACATATACAGACAGACGGACATCGCTAAATCGACTCAGAATTTAATTCTAAGACGATCGGTATACTAAACGATGGGTCTCAGACTTTCCTTCTTGGCGTTTCATACAAATGCACAAACCTATTATACCCTGTACCACAGTAGTGGTGAAGGGTATAAAAAGATCGCTCAAATACGTATATAATTCAGTTTGACAACATTTTCTATAGACATAAAATTTTGACAAAAGTTTCTATAGAAAACAATTTTGACAACATTTTCTATAGAAATAAAATTTTGACAAAATTTTCTATAGAAATAAAATTTTGACAAAATTTTCTATAGAAATAAAATTTTAACAAAATTTTCTATAGAAATAAAATTTTAACAAAATTTTCTATAGAAATAAAATTTTAACAACATTGTCTATAGAAATAAAATTTTAACAAAATAAAATTTTAACAAAATTTTCTATAGAAATAAAATTTTAACAAAATTTTCTGTAGAAATAAAATTTTCATAAAATTTTCTATAGAAATACAATTTTGACAAAATTTTCTATAGAAATAAAATTTTAACAAAATTTTCTATAGAAATAAAATTTTCACAAAAATTTCTATAGAAATAAAATTTTGACAAAATTTTCTGTAGAAATAAAATTTTCATAAAATTTTCTATAGAAATAAAATTTTCATAAAATGTTCTATAAAAATACAATTTTGACAAAATTTTCTATAGAAATAAAATTTTAACAAAATTTTCTATAGAAATAAAATTTTCACAAAAATTTCTATAGAAATAAAATTTTGGTAGATTATTTTTGGCTCGAGTGGCAACCACGATTTTGAACCGATATGGACCAATTTTTGTGTGATTGGAGATCGGCTTTATATATGTAACTATAGACCGATATGGACCAATTTTGGTATGGTTGTTAGCGACTATATACTAACAGCACGTTCCAAATTTGAACCGGATCGGATGAATTTTGCTCCTCCAAGAGGCTCCCGAGGTCAAATCTGGAGAACGGTTTATATGGGGGCTATATATAATTATGGACAGATATGGAACAATTCTGGCACGGTTGTTAAAGATCATATACTAACACCATGTTCCAAATTACAACTGGATTGGAGACTCCGCAAGCCAAATCTGAGGGTCCCTTTATATGGGGGCTATACGTAAAAGTGGACCGATATGGCCCATTTGCAATACCATCCGAGCTACATCAATAACAACTACTTGTGCCAAGTTTCAAGCCGATAGGTTCTTTCGTTCGGAAGTTAGCGTGATTTCAACAGACGGACGGACGGATATATATATAATTATGAACCGATGTGGACCAATTTTTGCATGGTTATTAGAGACCATTTACCAACACCATGTACCAAATTTCAGCCGAATGGGATGACATTTGCTAAATATGGACCGATGTGGACCAATTTTTGCATGGTTGTTAGAGGCCATTTACCAACACCATGTACCAAATTTCAGCCGAATGGGATGAAATTTGCTTCTCTTTGAGGTTCCGCAAGCCAAATCTGGGGATCGGTTTATATGGGGTCTATATATAATTATGGACCGATGTGGACCAACACCATGTACCAAATCTCAGCCGGATCGGATGAAATATGCTTCTCTTAAAGGCTCCGCAAGCCAAATCTGAGGGTCCCTTTATATGGGGGCTATACGTAAAAGTGGACCGATATGGCCCATTTGCAATACCATCCGAGCTACATCAATAACAACTAGTTGTGCCAAGTTTCAAGCCGATAGGTTCTTTCGTTCGGAAGTTAGCGTGATTTCAACAGACGGACGGACGGACATACTTAGATCGACTTAGAATTTCGCCACGACCCACAGTATATATACTTTATGGGGTCTTAGAGCAATATTTCGATGTGTTACAAACGGAATGATAAAATTTAATTAAAAGAACTTCCTGTGTACTTAAAATAAAGAACTTCTTTGGGAGAACATTTGCTGAAGTGCTTTTAAAAGTGTGCCTTTGGATTAGTTTCCAAATTTTTTTTGCTGGGATAGTCACAAGCGGAATGATAAGGATATAGATCGCGATATGGGTGCTTTCTCAGACGACGTTTGTGGTTCGGGATCAAAGGCAAAATTCTTTATTTAAATATAATATCTTGGGATCCAATAAAACTTTTAGTAGTCTATGTCCTACAAATATTTTTTTCTCGGAATTTACAGCCCAAACAAAATGTCTTAACAAATACTTTGATTGTTACCGTACTAATGACAACCAAAAAGAAAAAGAAATAAGAAACAGAACCCTTTTCCCAACGCCAACAATATTAATTTTCGCTAAACTACATACGTTTTGTTCTTGGATGTTAATACCATTTAACAAAACATCTGGAAACAAATTCCACGAAGGTGTTCGAAATTTGTTTCAATTTATAATTGTATGTTTACACCTTGCTATCCCCCAGCGAAAGCGTTAGAAATTATTAATTTATCACCCTTTACGCTCCTAAATTTCATCTGCAAACTCATTTGATAACTTCTCGCCCTACCGAGAGTAAAAACAAAGTCATTGAGTTTTGTGTCCTCACCAAAAGAATGAAGCCTCCGCTCCTTCAAACGGATAAAGGGTTCCCAAAAATATGACTCGTGGCATGTCTGGTGTTGATGTCTCAAAAATTAATTCACAAAAGAGAAACATAATGTTTGCCAAAATATCCTTGCGCTGAGTGCAAGCAAGTTGGGCTTAGCTGATAAATGTGTTCGTATTTCATGAGAATGGATAGATGGATGGTCTTGAATACATGATGTGTTTAGTAGCATTTTGTAAGCTTAAATTTGCATTTAATTAAAGTCCTCAAGGCAGTGGGCAGGTAAAAATGCATTATGCCGGTACCAAAAAAAAAAAATATATATATATATATATACCTCGTCTTCTCTCTATCTGTGATAGAAATCAAATACAGGACTCGTCGACGATTGCTAATACGATCGTAATTGCCGTTGCTTGGCCATCGAAAAGGAGGGCTGTTCACTTCTAAATGATTAACCGTAACAGGAGCTCGCACATAGCTGTGTTCTCATCGTTGTGAGAGTGCCACATCGTCATTATCAGATGACGTGACGACCATTCGTCGTCTACTGCAAAAGGTTCTTCAACAGTGGAAGAAGACCCACAGTCGGTTTGTACCCAAAACCTTCATTCACTCGCTTTATTTTATTTTTCTTGGTTTGCTAAAGAAGATAATTTCTTTAGCGAAAGTTGTTTCTTTTTTATTGGCGGCATTGCATTTAGCAATTTTCGCTTTTGAAAATACGCATTAAATTGTTTTCAAGACATATCACTCCCCGGGCCATTCTGCATCGAGTACCAACATACAGGGTAACCCGAAATTATTGCTGGAAATCCATGTGCATGTGCAAAGGCTATAAGCGAACACACACAACAGAAAGGGATTTATTTAAGTTCAGGGAAATTGCTATGTTTTAGTTAAAAATGCCCAGCATTTTTCATCTGCGGAGTCGACTCCGGGTAATATTTTAACTTAATCTCATTTTAATACCACTAATTTGAAGTTCTATTGTGCGGGGGTACCGTAAATGGATTGATTATGTCGATTATGTGTGCAAAAAAGATCTTAATTTCACATTTGATGCCAATTGAAGTCTATATTTCAAATTTAAGGCCATGTCGGTCCTATGTTTAATAAATAAAATAATAATGTATTATACCCTGCAACGCGTTGTGGACCAAAATTATTGATACCATCTCAAATCGTTTAAATTTGTTGCGAGCTATGCATGAATTTGAATCTGAACCAATTTAGACAAAACTGTATACACTTCTACAAAAACTATGTACTTAAAATTTAAATCTAACGTTATGGGACGAAACACAATTTTAGTAAAAAACAAATAAGGAAAGTCTGAAGTCGGGCGGGGCCGACTATAATATACCCTGCACAACTTAGTATTTAGATCTACATTTCGATAAAATCTCAAATCCTTCAAATTTGTTGAGTGCTTTATATAAAGGTTTGTATTACCATTAATCAATATTGAAAACTGACCCGATTTGGACAATATTTTATCAGATTTCTACAAAATCACAGTGATCCGCAGGGTGTAGATATGGCAAATATTTATACATTTTTAGGCAATTTCGCAAAAATGCATTTATGATTCATCAGTCGATGGATATGTATTATGATATGCTTTATCATTTTTACAAGTTTTCGAAATTTTGAGAAAATTTGCTATAGAAATAAAATTTTGAGAATATTTTCTATAGATATAAAATTTTGACAAAATTTTCTATAGAAATAAAATTTTGACAAAATTTTCTACAGAAAAAAAATTTTGAGAAAATTTTCTACAGGAATAAAAATTTGAGAAAATTTTCTATAGAAATAAAATTTTGAGAACATTTTTCATAGAAATAAAATATTGACAAAATTTTCTATAAAAATAAAAATTTTGAAAAAAAATTATAATAAACAACATTTTGCAAAATTTTCTCTAGAAATACAATTTTGACCAAAATATCTATAGAAATAAAATCTTTACAAAATTTTGTAATGAAATAAAATTTTTTCAAAATTCTCTAATGAAATAAAATATTGACTAAATTTTCTATAGAAATAAATTTGTGAAAAAATCTATGGGATAGCCTGCCGAACTGTATCTTCTATTGTAAAAAAAAAAACAAAATCTGCCAATATTCGACATATATATGTGTATAAATAGGTATATGGTCTTAAAATAAAATTAAACAAGTATCTACGGCCGTAAGTTCGGCCAGGCCGAAGCTTATGTACCCTCCACCATGGATTGCGTAGAAACTTCTTCTAAACACTGCCATCCACAATTGAATTACATAAGTTGCGGTAACGCTTGCCGATCTTAAGACCTCCTAACACCGTCTTCTCAATTGTATATAAGTCCATACGTGGTATATATTAAATCAAAAAAGATCGATCAAATACGTATATAATTCAGTTTGCCCAATTTTCTATAGACATAAAATTTTGCCAAAAATTTTCTATAGAAACAAAATTTTCTATAGAAATAAAATTTTCACACCATTTTCTATAGAAATAAAATTTTCTCAAAATTTTCTATAGAAATAAAATTTTTACAAAATTTTCTATTGAATTAAATTTTAACAAAATTTTCTATAGAAATAAAATTTTGACAAAATTTTTTATAGACATACAATTTTGACAAAATTTTCTATAGAAATAAAATCTTAACAAAATTTTCTATAGAAATAAAATTTTCACAAAATTTTCTATAGAAATAAAATTTTTACAAAATTTGCTATAAAATAGAATGTTGACAAAATTTTCTATAGAAATAAAATTTTATCAAAAATTTTCTATAGAAATAAAATTTTAACAAAATTTTCTATAGAAATAAAATTTTATCAAAATTTTCTATAGAAATAAAATTTTGCCAAATTTTCTATAGAAATAAAATTTTGACAAAATTCTCTATAGAAATAAAATTTTTACAAAATTTTCTATAGAAATAATATTTTGACAAAAATTTCTGTAGAAATAAATTTTTAACAAAATTTTCTATAGAAATAAAATTTTGACAAAATTTTCTATAGAAATAAAATTGTGGTAGATTATTTTTGGTTCGAGTGGCAACCATGATTATGAACCGAATAAAATGTTAACAAAATTTTCTATAGAAATAAAATTTTGCCAAATTTTCTATAGAAATAAAATTTTGACAAAATTCTCTATAGAAATAAAATTTTTACAAAATCTTCTATAGAAATAAAATTTTGGTAGGTTATTTTTGGCTCTAGTGGCAACCATGATTATGAACCACTTTTATGTGATTGGAGATCGACTATATATAACTATAGACCGATATGGACCAATTTTGGTATGGTTGTTAGCGGCCATATACTAACACCACCTTCCGAATTTGAACCGGATCAGATTAATTTTACTTCTCCAAGAGACTCCGAAGGTCAAATCTGGAGAACGTTTTATATGGGGGCTATATATAATTATGGACCGATATGGACCAATTCTGGCACGGTTGTTAGAGACCATATACCAAAACCATGTACCAAATTTCAGACGGATCGGATGAAATTTGCTTCTCTTTGAGGCTCCGCAAGCCAAATCTGGGGATCGGTTTATATGGGGGCTATATATAATTATGGACCGATGTGGACCAATTTTTGCATGGTTGTTGGAGACCATATACTAACATTATGTACCAAATTTCAACCGGATCGAATGAATTTTGCTCCTCCAAGAGGCTCCGGAGATCAAATCTGGGGATCGGTTTATATGGGGTCTATATATAATTATGGACCGATGTGGACCAATTTTTGCTTGGTTGTTAGAGACCATATACCAACACCATGTACCAAATTTCAGCCGAATGGTATGAAATTTGCTTCTCTTTGAGGCTCCGCAATCCAAATCTTGGGATCGGTTTATATGTGGGCTATATATAATTATGGACCGATATGAACCAATTTTTGCATAGTTGTTAGAGACCATGTACCAACATCATGTACCAAATTTCAGCCGGATCGGATAATATTTGCTTCTCTTTGAGGCTCCGCAAGACAAATCTGGGGATCGGTTTATATGGGGGCTTTATATAATTATGGACCGATGTGGACCAATTTTTGCATGGTTGTTAGAGACCATATACCAACACCATGTACCAAATTTCAGCCGGATCGGATAAAATTTGCTTCTCTTTGAGACTCCGCAAGCCAAATCTGAGGATCGGTTTATATAGAGGCTATATATAATTTTGGACCGATATGGACCAATTTTTGCGTGGTTGTTAGAGACTATATACCAACATCATGTACCAAATTTCGGCCGGATCGGATGAAATGTGCTTCTGTTAGAGGCTCCACAAGCCAAATCTGAGGGTCCGTTTATATGGGGGCTATACGTAAAAGTGGACCGATATGGCCCATTTGTAATACCATCCGACCTACATCAATAACAACTACTTGTGCCAAGTTTCAAGTTGATAGCTTCTTTCGTTTGGAAGTTAGCGTGATTTCAACAGACGGGCGGACATGCTCAGATCGACTCAGAATTTCACCACGACTCAGAATATATATACTTTATGGGATCTTAGAGCAATATTTCGATGTGTTACAAACGGAATGACAAAGCTAATATACCCCTATCCTATGGTGGAGGAAATCGATTGTTCGAAGTATTTCAAATAAATTGTTATGGTGGTGGGCATTAAAATGGATCGATTGAGCCCATCTGCTAGTCTAAAATTCTAGGAAACATTATATGATCTCCGTAATTGGAAGTTGCTTTTCATTTACAGTCATACTGTACATTGATCGAATGAATAACGCAATGGAAACTAATATGCGTAAAAACTTGTTTAGTTACAAAAATGTGAAGTGTTTTAAAAAACTTAGTTTAGCCGGAGTCGGAATCGAGCAAAATTTTTACCTCTCCTAAAAATCTTCAGACTCCGAGCAAAATCTACAGACTCCGACTTCACAGCCCTGGTATGAGAAAGTTTCTTTGACTTTGATAATTTTGTGTACCCTAAACAACATAATGGTCAGGGTTGTAATAACTTTGAACTAGCGGTTGGTATTCGTCCGATCGTCTGTCCATGTATTTGTTGTTCGCAGGATTCCAGTCGCAATTATTTTTTTGACGGTTAATAATTGTTTTGGACTTTATACATACTACATTAAAATCAAATGTCTTAGTATTTAGCCCATATTCCTTTATTTCTAATTATGGTTTTAACTCGTCCTGACATACTTCTACTAAGTTTTTTATTATTCCCTTTGGAATATCCGACTAATTGTGCTGAACTCGGCTCTACATCTCATCGCTTTTGTTGATGCTCTTTGTTGTAATCTGAAGTACCTTTTAAACAGAGACCACAAATTCTCAATGGGATTGAAATCGGGGCTTTGTGGTTGCATATTGGGCATATGAACTGTGCTCCGACAGCCATTTCCTTACGCCTTTGTAAGTACACACAGAAAACAAATTTGTTGTGCCAACCAATTTTTTTCCCAACCGATTTATTTGGTCCCATCTACCATTAGAATATAACCGACAATATTTGTTAGAGCAACCAATTCTTGACCGGCACAACAATACATAAATTGTTTGGATAACTAAAATTTGAGCACATTAACACTCTAATTGGTAATCCCAACCAATAAAATTTCATTCGTTTTTTAAAACAACTAATTATTTTTTCGGACAACCTTATGAAATTAAGAAACCATCCTTTGAATTAAGTTTAATTTATATTTAATTTTATTACATATTAATATTTTTTGTATTGATTATTGAGCTAATAAAAAATCGTCATCTGTAGAACATTTTTGAACTGGAAAAGAAACAAAATAGCTAGTTGCGATGTTTGCAAACCAATCTGCATAATTTTCAGGCCCAAGGAGGTCCTCGGCCTATAAGAATTCTTCTAAACTTGTTATCTCCGATTTCATAAATCTTATTGGTGGACAGTTCTCCCTAACGAAATTTTTGCGTTAATATCCAATTTGGCATGGTCGTGGTCTGATGTCAAAATTTGTCTAAAAGTACACGCCTTGCATGATTACATATACCATTCGGTTTGAGTCGCAGAAGTAAAGCCAATGTATCCGAAACACCTACAGAGCTTAGAACTGAATGGAAATGTTTTAGTTGCGGTACTTATAATTACCGGATCGATTTTCAGCGTGACTCTGAACTCAGGCATGGATCATGAAATGTTATCGTTACATCGGAAGTCGTCACATTTGTTGAGATATCCCTAGAGGGAAGAAGGTAAAGAGTGAGGAGTATTAATTTAATTTGATGTTTAAGTTACTTACCACTTAAGAATACAGCTACCCAATTTAAAAATATACAAAAAATCTCTCAGACTTGGCCACTCTGAAAACCGGCACGTACCAAACGTGGACGGTTTTCTAATTAGGCAAAACACAATATATTTGTTGTTATATATGTATATGTAGTCCATAGCAACCAATTTCCTTTATAACTATCAAATCTGTTAACACAACCAACTTAGTTGTTAAACAGACCTTCAGTTGGGCATGGAAGCATATTGGCCAAAGAAGACAGTTAGCACAACGGGGTGAAATAAATTGAAATGGTTGCTTACTTCAATATATAAATAACGGCCAATATTTGGTCGTGTGTACCAACTTTCGGTCATACCGCTATTATATTGGTTATATAAACTATCTAACAAAAGAAATAACTAACAATTGTTCCACACAATTAAAAAATGTGAGTCTCCACTATCAAATTGTTGTCGTAATCGAATTCCAACCAATGATTTCTCTGGGTGTATGCTTGGGTTTGCCATCTTTTTGAAAAACAACTTGATCCTCAAGGTTGGCGAAAACCTCCAGTCTTCTCCTAGTCTCGTTTTTGCATGATAACCAACGACCAAGTGTGTCACCATCACCATACAATGGAGCTTCCCACCCCTTCTATATTTTACGGTTTGTGTGATGTGGTGTTTTTGGAGACTTTGTCATTTCCAGTAATGTCCGCAGGTCGTTACCAGTAATGTTCTATGGCATCAGATTAAAAACGGTTTATTTTTATTTCATCTGACCATTTAACTTATTTCCAGTCATCAACGACCCAATCTTTGTGGGCCTTACTAGACTTTTGCTATTTAATAAATATTGCAAAAAGTGAAGACAAGCACTCGGTTTCGCTCCCCAATGTATATACGAACCGATTGCAACCAAATCTGGTAGACTTAACGATACTATCAATTGTACTCCTTGTGCAAAATTTAAAGCAAATCAGAGAAAAACTCTGGCTTCTGGTGCCATATAAGTACATATCAGGGCAAACATATGTACACAGAAAAACAATAAGGAAAGTCTAAAGTCGGGCGGGGCCGACTATATTATACCCTGCACAACTTGGTAGATCTAAATTTTCGATATCGTATCACATCCGTCAAATGTGTTGGCTACTATATATAAAGGTTTGTCCCAAATACATACATTTAAATATCACTCGATTTGGAAAGAATTTGATAGACTTTTACAAATTCTATAGACTCAAAATTTAAGTTGGCTAATGCACTAGGGTGGAACACAATTTTAGTAAAAAAATATGGGAAACATTTAAATCTGAAACAATTTTAAGGAAACTTCGCAAAAGTTTATTTATGATTTATCGCTCGATATATATGCGTTAGAAGTTTAGGAAAATTAGAGTCATTTTTACAACTTTTCGACTAAGCAGTGGCGATTTAACAAGGAAAATATTGGTATTTTGACCATTTTTATCGAAATCACAAAAACATATATATGGGAGCTACATCTAAATCGGAACCGATGTCAAATTTGGCAAGCATAGCTACAATGCTAATTCTACTCCCTGCGCAAAATTTCAACTAAATCGGAGTTAAAAATTGGCCTCTGTGGTCATATGAGTGTAAATCGGGCGAAAGCTCTATATGGGAGATATATCCAAATCTGAACCGATTTCAACCAATTTTGGCACGCATAGTTACAATGCTAATTCTACTCCCTATGCAAAATTTCAACTAAATCGGAGCAAAATATTGGCCTCTGTGGGCAAATGAGTGTAAATCGGGCGAAAGCTATATATGGGAGCTATATCTAGATCTGAACCGATTTGGCTGATATTTTTCAAGTTTTTCGAGACTCATAAAATCGTCGGATGTACGGAATTTGAGGAAGATCGGTTGATATACACGCTAATTATGACCAGATCGGTGAAAAATATATATGGCAGCTATATCTAAATCTGAACTAATTTTTTTCCAAAATCAATAGGGATCGTGTTTGAGCCGAAACAGGACGCTAACCAAAATTTAGGACAATCGGCCTAAAACTGCGAGCTGTACTTTGCACACAAAAATACACCAACAGACAGACAGACGAACATCTCTAAATCGACTCAGAATTTAATTCTAAGCCGATCCGTATACTAAAAGGTTGGTCTATTATTACTCCTTCTTGGCGTTACATAAAATGCACAAACTTATTATACCCTGTACCACAGTAGTGGTGAAGGGTATAAAAATTTACGAATA
Organism: Haematobia irritans; assembly: GCF_050003625.1. Taxonomy (NCBI): domain Eukaryota; kingdom Metazoa; phylum Arthropoda; class Insecta; order Diptera; family Muscidae; genus Haematobia; species Haematobia irritans. The sequence continues at coordinate 144,680,322 of NC_134400.1, forward strand.
GTTTTCCAATTAAAATTTTAATTAAGATTTTTTAAAACTCGATTAAAAATTTAATTGATTCAACAAATTTTTTAATTGAACAAAAATCAATCAAAAAAATTAATAGGATCAATTATTTTTTTGATTGGATCAATTAATTTTTTAATTGATCTTCAACTAATTTTTTAGTTGATACTATCATTTCCGTGATTGAAGACACTTCAATTAAAAAATTAATTAGATCAATTAATTTCGTGATTGAATCAGAAAAAAAAAATTGTGTGTATGGGAGCTATATCTAAATCTGAACCGATTTCTTCCAAAATTCAAAGTGTTCTATTCTGACCCAAGTCATATACTTGTGCAAATTTGAAGTCAATTGGATTATACCTGTGACCTGATTATGAATTTCTCACTGATTATTAATATATACAGTGAAACCTCTCAAAACTGGACACATTTCAGAGTAGACACCTCTCAGAAGTGGACAACGTTGGTGAAAAGTTTACTATATCGTCACATTAAAATCAACCTCTCATTAATGGACATATCCCCAATGTGGACAAAATATGACGACCGTGGTTGTGCACTTCAGAGAGGTAATTAATTAACTGGGACGTGTCCTTTTAAGAGAGATTAATTTTAATGTTTTAACATGTCCCACGACATTTCTCCACTATTGAGAGTTGTCCGGTTTTCAGAGTGTTCATGTTTGAGAGGTTTCACTGTATAAAAACTTATTTGATTACTTTGTATCCATTCATTTTGCATTAGCCTGTGTCTCAATCTACAAAAGGGGCTGTTTAATAAAAGATACCTCTGTTTGTTATTGGCTTTTTTCCGGCAAACAACAGAATGTGTTGAGAAACGTTTTTTTTATTACTATCGCCATATACAACATTGTAAGAAAACCCCCAAATGACCATCATAAAGAAACCAGCAGATATCATCATTATCATCGTCGTCAGATACTTTAAGCTGGCCACAATGTCTGGTGAGAGATTGTGTCTGTCCAACGTCATCAAAAGTATGTGTTCATTAAATACGAACCGAAAAAACAGTTTCTTGCTGTGATGTTCATTTACAATCGATTCGATTGTAAGAAAAATATTTTCAAAAATATTGAAACGCAAATAAGCGGACAAATACTGTTTGAACTTAAGTGCTTCTCGTTTTTTATTTTCGAAAATTGTACAGCAATTTGATTTGACATATAGTCACAATTATAAAGTTCTTTGATATGTTTTTGGAAAATCAATCGCTTCTAACACTAAGTATTATTAATTAAAGGTTGCCATGCGAACATTATGCAAGTGATCATCCATCAATGCAATGGCAGATGTTAGAAAATTAGTCCGACAGACAGGCAGAATTTGTAAACTAAGATACTAGACGCAATGGTTGGCATAGACGCATTGCAAGCCAATGATCACGGATTCCATCTAAGTTTCGGCCCATCACCAAAAACGTTTTAACCATGGATTTTTTTTCGGTGTATGGACTAACTTAAAAGTTTTAAGATTCGATTATGAATGACAGTTATTAGTAAAACTTTGTACGGAATCCATTGTGGGGGCATATTTTTCATCCAAAGATTCTAAATCTAGGTTAATTTAAAGATTATATCTAAAATTAAAAATTGTTTGCTTTATTTTAAAGAAAATTTGTCTTACTTTAAAGACATATGACTTCAACAGAGGAACGAAAATTAGAAAGTTTCTCGTCCTAAACATAACCCTTAAATGCACAGGATCACCGATTCCCCCAGAAAAACATATATATGATAGGCCAAATGGTAACAAGCATATACGGCCAGGCCGAATCCTATGTACCCTCCACCATGGATTGCGTAGAAACTTCCACGAAAGATTGTCATCCATAATCGAATTATTTGGTTTGTGGTAATACTTACCGATGGCAAGGTATCTTAAAACTTCTTAACATCGTCTTCTAAATTACAAGTTAGTCCATACGTGGTATATATTAGGCAAAAAAGGTATGTATACACGCAAAGAAAAAACAAGTATATACAGTACTAAGTTCGGCGGGGCCGAATCTTAAATACCCACCACCATGAACCAAATATTAGGGTTTCGTTTGAAATTTCAGGAGGGCACTTCCCGAAGATAAATTTAAAGATTTCACCTATGAGGACTATATCAGATTCTGGATTTATAAGAACCATTTTTGTTTGAGTTTTAGAGGAATCATTAACATCTCTTGTAAGTGTGCAAGAAAATTATAAAATAACGTCTTGATTAGGAATCTTAAATCTGTAGAAGCAAAATGTGGAAATTTTACATTGAGTTTCAAGCAATTTTCATGATCAGTGCGCCTTCTACACCCTCAAGAAGTGAAGTCGGTCTATATGGAGGCATTACCAAATGGACCGATAAAAACTTAATCCGATACACGTTTTTGTGAGCCTAAAATACCAGAATATTTACAATTTCAGGCAAATCAGATAAAAACTACGGTTTCTAGAAACCCAAGGAGTTAAATCGGGAGGTTGTTCTTATGGGGGCTGTACTAAAATATGGACCCGAAAATACCTCTAGATTTCCAATTTCAGGCAAATAGGATAAAAACTTCGGATTCTAGAAGCCCAAGAAGTAAAATCGGGAAATCGGTCTATATGGGGGCTATACCAAAATATGGACCAATACTCACAATTTTCAGCACACCTCTTTATGGTCCTAAAATACCTCTAGATTTCCAATTTTAGACAAATGGGATAACAACTACGGTTTCTATAAGCCCAAGACCCCAAATCGGGAGGTCGTTTTATATGGGGACCATACCAAAACATGGACCGATACTCACAATTTTTGGCACACGTATTTGTGGTCCTACAGTACCTCTAGATTTCCAATTTCAGGTAAATTGAATAAAAACTGCGGTTTCTATAAGCCCAAGAAGTAAAATCGGGAGATCTGTCTATACGTGGGCTATACCAAAACATGGACCTATACTCACCATTTTTGGCACACCTCTTTATGGTCATAAAATACCTCTAGATTTCAAATTTCAGGCGAATTGGATAAAAACAAACGATTTCTATAAGCCCAAGACCCCAAATCGGGAGGTCGGTTTATATGGGGACTATATCAAAACCTGGACCGATATAGCCCATCTTCGAACTTGACCTGCCTGTAGACAAAAGACGAGTTTGTGCAAAATTTCAGCACGATTGCTTCATTATTGAAGACTGTAGAGTCTTCAGACAGACAGACGGACATCGTTATATCGTCTTAGAATATCTCCCTGATCAAGAATATATATACTTTATATAGTCGGAAATCGATATTTCGATGTGTTACAAACGGAATGACAAACTGTTACAAAATGTTACAAAATTTTTATTTTTTCAATAAAAAAAAGTTCTTTTTGAACCAACAACACAGTCCATTTCGTTTATATCAAACACTGTTCTTTTCTGACTTTAGATCTTTAATAAGACACATTTTACAGTTCATAGTAAAAATTTATTGTAGTAGAATGTAATGTTGAACATTTTTTCGGAATCTTCCGACCATATCTGGAATAAATGTAAAAAAAAACAAAAACAAAAAAACTTTGGTCGAAGCAGGGATCGAACCCACGACCATTGGCATGCAAGTCGGACGTAGCAACCACTGCTCCACGGTGCCCAACTAAATGTATTTTTCTGTTAAATAAACTTTGTGTAATCGGTTCGTGGGCGCCGCAAACTATACTATATAAATATAACTTAAATATATGGGTAATTGTCTATTGATGACAATAATGGCTACAATGCTCCGTGGATAGTGTGTTGGCTTACAAATTGCATGGTCCGCGGTTCGATTCTCCGTCCAGGCGAAAGGTAAAAAAAATTTTAAAATTTTATAAAATCGTATAATCTCTTTACATTGTTTGTACTACAGGAAAAGGTGCTATGAACTAAAAAACTTCGTGGAAGTGAGAAAGATGTGAGGGAAAATGCAATTAGTCAGAAAAAATTTTTTTGAGTTAGTCTTTATGAAATTGTTTTTACATCCTGGAAAACAATAAACGTTTATCACAAAAAGTATATACTTTTCTTCCAAATACACTTCCTTTCAACGAAAAGCAAATGAGAAACGAACTTTGTTTGTCTAAAATTTCGTTTGGGAGGAAAGAATTATTTTCTTGCGTGTAGGTAAGTCTACAAATAATTACGAATCGATATGGACTTTTGCACGGTACTTAGAGAGCCAGAATTGAAATATGGGGGTCGCTTATATGGGGGCTATATACAATTATGAACTTGATATGGACCAATTTTTGTGTGATTGGACCGATATAGGACCTAGTTAGGCGTGGTTGTTAACGGTCATATATTAGCACAATGTACCAAATTTCAACTGACTTGGATGAAATTTGCTCCTCTAAGAGGCTCCAAAACCAAATCTCGGTTTATATGGAGGCTATATATAATTAAGGACTGATATGAACCAATAATTGCATGGTTGTTAGAGCCCATATACACCCATAGAAAAAATCATGAACGGCGTTGTCATTTTAAAACGTTTCGTTCATGAAAGTGAATCAACACACATGTGTTGTCAAACTGAGAACAGACGGGGTCAATCTGACAACGTTAAAATGACACCATCCGTTGTCACAACAACAACGAGTGTTCATGATCTGAAAACGTAATGGTTACGAATTTATAAACAAAATTAAAAAAAAAAGATTTCCGCTACCGTGACTCGAACCTGTATTGTGTGCACCATACGCGTTAACAGTCGCTTTAACTCATTGCACCACCGGTGGAGTTGCCATAACAACGTCTAACGATTATTTTAAGAATTTTCATGGAAAAAGAAAAACGAATGCCGTTCATGAAATCGTGAACGCCCGTGGACAAAATCGTGAACATTTCGTTTTGATTTTTTGTGAACGTTTCCGTTTCATTTTGTCACCGTCCGTTCACGATTGTGGAACGCAATTTTTCTATTAGTGTACTAACACCACGTACCAAATTTCAACCGAATCAGATGAATTTTGTTCATTTGAGAATCCTAAGTATAATAGATAAATTAAAGTTTCCTTAATTCAACAAAAAGCCTTAAGTCAATAATGTTGAATATTCAAAATAAATTTTGCCCTATAGTTTAAGTTTCATTTTTATACCCTGCGCCACACTGCACACAAAAAAATAACTGCAAATAAATATTAACAACTTTATTTGTATGTAAAATCTGCTGATGCTCAACAAATTTGTCTATTGAATATGAGACATTTGTTGTTGAAATGTGTTTGTAGATGCTTGACAGAGGAAATAATAGAAATATTCTGAATTTTCAACAAATTGTTTTGTTGCGAAATTAGTTGACTGCTATCGATATGAAAACAAAAACAAAAATACAAGACTGGTGACGCGCACATCGTTGAAAACATGTACGAAAGCTAAAAAAAGTATGCGAAGAATACCGTTAGAACAAAATGAGTATGAGCACATGCACGTGTATGATAGCAAGCAAAGAGCTCATTCATCAGAGAATACAGAAAAGCATTTATAAATGCCTGTAAAAATTTATATTTTTTAAATTTGGTAGTTAAATGTGTTTGTTGTATGAGATAATTAATAAAACCGTATTAATATCGGGATTAGAGTTATTACAATTCTAATTAACTAGAATATATATCACTGGGCAAAAAGTTGTCAAAATTCTTGCTAGACCCTGGACTACTCAAATTTAAAATAGTCATACATTTACAAAACTGAGTATAGGATTTTCGACACAAAAATGTTACATGTTCCCCGTCCAAAAATAGCATTTTGTCATATTCATACTCTGTGTGTACTTAACAAAATATCTCCAAAATTGTTCCGGCAATTTTGCAATTTTGGTGCAATAATTCTGTCAATTTAATTTATTAATTAATTTAATTTTTTGTCAATACACCAATAAATTTGTTACAGGTCATTGATAGACTGCAACAAACCACATACAAATTTTTTCGTTCAAATTCAAAAATATTTGTTGAGGATTAAAAGTAACGTTCAACAACAAATATTTTGAACTGTTGGATGCTCAACAAATTACTTACAAATTATGTTATTGATAACACAAATTATTTGTTGCCTTCTGATGGTAACGATTGCTAAAAACTTTTTTGTAATAATGGTTATTAAAAGTACAAATTAGTTTGTTGCAGGAAAATTAACAAATTTTGTTATTGGTTTTCCAACAAAAGTTATTGGTTCTCAAACTTATTTTTATCTGTGTGTGGAACAGGGTATTATAAGTTAGTGCATATGTTTGTAACACTCAGAAGGAGACGAGATAGACACATGGTGTCTTTGGCAATAATGCTCAGGGTGGGTCCCTGAGTCGATATAACCATGTCCCTCTGTCCGTCCGTCCGTCTGTCTGTGAACACATTTTTGTGATCAAAGTCTAGGTCGCAATTTAAGCCCAATCGCCTTCAAATTTGACACATGTTCCTAATTTGGGTCAAACTAGAACCCTATTGATTTTGGAAGAAATCGGTTCAGATTTAGATATAGCTCCCATATATATCTTTCGCCCGATATGCACTAATATGGATCCAGCAGCCAGAGTTTTATACCGATTTGCTTGAAATTTTGTACAAACATAACACTTAGTCGTATAGTCAAGTGTGCAAAATTTGATTGAAATCGATTCAGATTTAGACATAGCTCCCATATATATCTTTCGCCCGATATGGACTTATATGGCCCCAGAAGCCAGATTTTTGGCCGAATTTGGTTGAAATTTTGCACTAGGAGTACAATTAGTAGTATAGTCAAGTGTGCAAAATTTGATTGAAATCGGTTCAGATTTAGATATAGCTCCCATATATATGTTTTTCTGATTTCGACAAAAATGGTCAAAATACCAACATTTTCCTTGTTAAATCGCCACTACTTAGTCGAAAAGTTATAAAAATGACTCTAATTTTCCTAAACTTCTATTACATATATCGAGCGATAAATCATAAATAAACTTTTGCGAAGTTTCCTTAAAATTGCTTCAGATTTAAATGTTTCCCATATTTATACCTTGCGCCACACTGTGGAACAGGGTATTATAAGTTAGTGCATATGTTTGTAACACCCAGAAGCAGACGAGATAGACACATGGTGTCTTTGGCAATAATGCTCAGGGTGGGTCCCTGAGTCGATATAACCATGTCCCTCTGTCCGTCCGTCCGTCTGTCTGTGAACACATTTTTGTGATCAAAGTCTAGGTCGCAATTTTTCCATATATGTTTTTCGCCCGATATGGACTTATATGGCCCCAGAAGCCAGATTTTTGGCCGAATTTGGTTGATATTTTGCACTAGGAGTACAATTAGTAGTATAGTCAAGTGTGCAAAATTTGATTGAAATCGGTTCAGATTTAGATATAGCTCCCATATATATGTTTTTCTGATTTCGACAAAAATGGTCAAAATACCAACATTTTCCTTGTTAAATCGCCACTGCTTAGTCGAAAAGTTGTAAAAATGATTCTAATTTCCCTAAACTTCTATTACATATATCGAGTGATAAATCATAAATAAACTTTTGCGAAGTTTCCTTAAAATTGCTTCAGATTTAAATATTTCCCATATTTTTTTTGCTAAAATTGTGTTCCGCCCTAGTGCATTAGCCAATTTAAATTTTGAGTCTATAGATTTTGTAAAAGTCTATCAAATTCTGTTCAAATCGAGTGATATTTAAATGTATGTATTTGGGACAAACCTTTATATATAGCCCCCAACACATTTGGCGGATGTGATATGGTGTCGAAAATTTAGATCTACAAAGTGGTGCAGGGTATAATATAGTCGGCCCCGCCCGACTTTAGACTTTCCTTACTTGTTTTTTACTAAAATTGTGTTCCACCCTGGTGCACTAGCCAGCTTAAATTTTGAGTCCATAGATTTTGTAAAAGTCTATCAAATTCTAAAGTCGGCCCCGCCCGACTTTAGACTTTCCTTACTTGTTTAAGCTTAAGATTCAATGTTATTTAAATTTAAAACAATTTCTTTGAATCAAAAATATTTGTCCCTACATTAAAAAAATCAGCCTTATATCAAGGGCAAACAATCGCAACGGATGAACGCAAATTACATTACATTACATTCTTTGTTTGAAAGACATTTGGTATTCTTGTTTTGTAAATGTTGTGTCCTACAATTAAGAATTCCTTATTTAATTATTAAAATTCTTGTACTTAAAACAACATTTGATTCTTTATGTCGGAGTACAACATTTGTTTTCGTTTATTAGAAGACGACCTGCGTCGGGCTGAAAATATCCGCTCTGAATCTATGGCCATCTATGAACAATGATGTGGGTATTCAACTTTTCATGTAATTCGACATCAAACAAGACTTAAGATGAAAGATGAACACATAAGCACTTCAAATATATTTGACTATGAAACAAATGGGACTCTTTTGCACGATCTGATAAGTATAGCACTTATCTATATATCAATATTTATTACAAAATAAACAACGGCCTTTATTAGAGTGATGACATGTGGATGAATATCTGCTGCCGCTGCAGATGTCTACTACACTCAAAAAAAAGTGAACTCTCTATTTCACTAAAGCCAATTTAACTTTATTTTAGTTCATGTAATTATTATGTTTGGAGAAAGTTTCGTTTACTCTAATAATTTTTTGCGTACGTTAGTTAAATGAACTAAAAAACGCGAAAAAATTATACTCAAATTAAGCAAAAAGATTTACTAAATTCGCACTTCCCACAAAATAGTTCATTATTTCTTTAAATTTGTAAATTTTACCAAAAATGCGTTCATCATGAACTTCGTATGTCACTAAAGACATTCTTGCATTTTTATACCCACCACCATAGAATGGTGACGGGGGTATAATAAGTTTGTCATTCCGTTTGTAACACATCGAAATATCGATTTCCGACTATATAAAGTATATATATTCTTGATCAGGGAGAAATTCTAAGACGATATAACGATGTCCGTCTGTCCGTCTGTCTGTCTGTCTGTTGTAATCACGCTACAGTCTTCAATAATGAAGCAATCGTGCTGAAATTTTGCACAAACTCGTCTTTTGTCTGCAGGCAGGTCAAGTTCGAAGATGGGCTATATCGGTCCAGGTTTTGATATAGTCCCCATATAAACCGACCTCCCGATTTTACTTCTTGGGCTTATAGAAACCGCAGTTTTTATTCAATTTATCTGAAATTGGAAATCTAGAGGTATTGTAAGACCACAAATACGTGTGCCAAAAATTGTGAGTATCGATCCATATTTTGGTATCGCCCCCATATAGACCGATCTCCCGATTTTACTTCTTGGGCTTATAGAAACCGCAGTTTTTATCCAATTTGCCTGAAATTTGAAATCTAGAGGTATTTTATGACCATAAAGAGGTGTGCCACAAATGGTGAGTATCGGTCCATAGTTTGGTATAGCCCCCATATAGACCGATCTCCCGATTTTACTTCTTGGGCTTATAGAAACCGCAGTTTTTATTCAATTTCTCTGAAATTGGAAATCTAGAGGTATTGTAGGACCACAAATACGTGTACCAAAAATTGTGAGTATCGATCCATATTTTGGTATAGCCCCCATATAGACCGATCTCCCGATTTTACTTCTTGGGCTTATAGAAATCGTAGTTTTTATCCAATTTATCCGAATTTGGAAATCAAAATGTACTTTAAAACCGTAAAGAGGTGTGCCAAAAATGGTGAGGATCGGTCTATGCTTTGGTATGGTGCCCATATAAACCGACCTCCCGATTTGGGGTCTTGGGCTTATAGAAACCGTAGTTTATATCCAATTTGCCTGAAATTGGAAATCTAGATGTATTTTAGGACCATAAATAGGTGTGCCGAAAATGATGAGTACCGGTCCATATTTTGGTATAGCCCCCATATAGACCAATTTCCCAATTTTACTTCTTGGGCTTCTAGAATCCAAAATTTTTATCCAATTTGCCTGAAATTGGAAATCTAGAGGTATTTTCGGGCCATAAAGAGGTGTGCCGAAAACGGTGAGTATCGGTCCATATTTTAGTATAGCCCCCATAAGAACGATTTCCAGATTTAACTCCTTGGGTTTCTAGAAACCGTAGTTTTTATCTGTTTTGCCTGAAATTCTTAATATTCTGGTATTTGAGGCTCACAAAAACGTGTATCGGATTAAGTTTTTATCGGTCCATTTGGTAATGCCTCCATATAGACCGACTTTACTTCTTGAGGGTGTAGAAGCCCAACTCATCATGAAAATTGCTTGAAACTCGATGTAAAATTTCCAAATTTTACTTCTCGGGTGCAAATCTAAAGATTTAAGATTTCAAATCAAGACGTTATTTTATAATTTTCTTGCACACTTACAAGAGATGTTAATAATTCCTCTAAAACTCAAACAAAAATGGTTCTTATAAATCCAGAATCTGATATAGTCCTCATAGGTGAAATCTTTAAATTTATATTCCGGAAGTGTCCTCAAGCCCTCCTGAAATTTCAAAGGAAACCCTAATATTTGGTTCATGGTGGTGGGTATTTAAGATTCGGCCCGGCCGAACTTACTGCTGTATATACTTGTTTAACTCCAAGTTTTTCCTTCAAACTAAAAAATTTTCTTTGACAAGTGAAAAAAATGAATTATGCCTAACAAATTTTCTTGCATTTGTCGAAAAATATTTACTTATTTTTGTGATATCGGCGACATCTCAGCGTTTGTAATACTGTTTAGTTAAAATTTTCTAAAAATATTCAAAATTTTCTAAAATTAACCAAAAATTTTCTTCCTGGTGGGTTCACTGTTTTTTCAGTGTATGTTAACTTTTATCCATGGGTTTGTTGTCTTTTTAAAAATGATTGTTTACGCGTGTCCAATGGTGACGGTGATGGTCACTTCTAAAAACAAAAAAAATATCTTTAAACAACTTTCAAAAATGTATATATTTATTTACCATCCAAACAAACTCCAAATAGTGTCGAATAAGCTACTGTTTTGAATGTTTTTCTCCATCAGGGAGTATACTCGTCAATTCACAGCTATATTGACACATTGGTGCAGGGATGGCATCTGAGATGAAATTTGGAAAGTGTAGGCCTAAAATAAAATAAAAATAAATTATATAAAAGGAAGCTTATATTAATAGGGAAGAGTTAATTCTATACAAAAACAAGTATATATGGCCGTAAGTTCGGCCAGGCCGAATCTTATGTACCCTCCACCATGGATTGCGTAGAAACTTCTTCTAAACACTGCCATCCACAATCAAATTACTAAAGTTGCGGTAACGCTTGCCGATGGCAAGGTATCTTAAAACCTCCTAACACCGTCTTCTAAATTGTATATAAGTCCATACGTGGTATATATTGAATCAAAAAAGATCGATCAAATACGATCAAATTGACAAAATTCAATTGACAAAATGTTCTACACTGAAAAAAGTGAACCCACCAGGAAGATATCTTTTGGTTAATTTTAGAAAATTTTGAATTCTTTTCGAAAATTTTAACTAAACAGTACCACAAACGCTCACATCACGCCGATATCACAAAAATAAGTAAATATTTTTCGACAAATTTATTAGACATAATTAATTTTTTTTCAATTGTTAAAGAAAATTTTGTAGTTTGAAGGAAAAAATTGGAGTTCAAAATTGCAAGAATGTCTTTAGTGACATACGAAGTTCATGATGGATTATTTGTAGAAAAATTTACAAATTTAAAGAAATAATGGCTTGCGGAGCTTCTAGGAGAAGCAAATTTCATCCGATCCGGCTGAAATTTGGTACATAGTGTTAGTATATGGTCTCTAACAGCCATGCAGAAATTGGTCCAAATCGGTCCATAATTATATGTAGCCCCCATATAAACCGATCACCCGATTTGGATTGCGGAGCCTCTAAGAGAAGCAAATTTCATCCGAGCCGGTTGAAATTTGATACGTGGTGTAAGTATATGGTATCTAGCAACCATGCAAAAATTGGTCCACATCGGTCCATAATTATATGTAGCCCCCATATAAACCGATCCCCCGATTTGGCTTGCGGAGCCTCTAAGAGAAGTAAATTTCATCCGATCCGGCTGAAATTTGGTACATGGTGTAAGTATATTGGCTCTAACTACCATGCAAAAATTGGTCCACATCGGGCCATAATTATATGTAGCCCCCATATAAACCGATCCCCCGATTTGGCTTGCGGAGCCTATAAGAGAAGTAAATTTCATCCGATCCGGCTGAAATTTGGTACATTCTGTAAGTATATGGTCTCTAATAACTACGAAAAAATTGGTCCACATCGGTCGATAATTTTATGTAGCCCCCATATAAACCGATCCCCCGATTTGGCGTGTGGAGCCTCTAAGAGAAGCACAAAAAAAAAATCCGGAGCCCATTGGAAGAGCAAAATTCACCCGATCCGGCTGAAATTTGGTACGTGGTGAAATTTGGTACATTGCGCTAGTATATGGCCGCTAACAACCATGCCAAAATTTGTCCATATCGGTCTATAGCTATATATAGCCGATCCCCAAAAATAATCTATCAACATTTTATTTCGATAGAAAATTTTGTCAAAATTTTATTTATTTAGAAAATTTTGTCAAAATTTTATTTCTATAGAAAATTTTGTCAAAATTTTATTTCTATAGAAAATGTTGTCAAAATATTATTATTATACAAGATTTTGTCAAGATTTTATTTCTATAGAAAATTTTGTCCAAATTTTATTGCTATGGAAAGTTTTGTCAAAATTTTATTTCTATAGAAAATTTTGTCAAACTGAATTATATACGTAATTAATCGGCCTTTTTTATTTTTGTATAATATATACCCCGTATGGACTAACTTACAATTGAGAAGACAGTGTTAAAAAGTTTTAAGATACATTGCCAGCGGCAAGTGTTACCGCAACCCAAGCTATTCGATTGTGGATGACAGTCTTTAGTACAAGTTTCTATGCAATCCATGGTGGAGGGTACATAAGATTCGGCCTGGACGAACTTACGGTCGTATATACTTGTTTTTTTTTTTTTTTTTTTTCTTATGCCGAAATATGGTTTATATCGTTTGAAGCTCACAAAGGCATTTGGATCTAAATTAAAAGCTCACTGAAAATATATCCAAGTATGTTGTTTCTTTGCGCGAACATATCGATCCATTTCGATAAATGTGGCCATTGATTTTTAAAAGAAATCTTCAAATTTCAAGCAACACATTCTTATTTCTATAGCACAAATACTATTCCCGCCTGTTTGCCTAGATTTTATTGACGTTTTGTTCCTTTCATCAATGCCCATGCACTGTATTAAAGAAATAATGGTCAAAGTGCTAGTGTAACTGGCAAACGGTCAGTTATTGGCTACTATCGCCGATAAAAAATCAACATCACCATAAATTGCAGACAATTTTCAAATAGGTACATATTTATTTACGAATAGAGTCAGCAGCATTGTAAGCAACAATACTTCTGTCCATCAATATCGTCTAATATCAAACAACAACAACAACAACACCGACTCCAACTGCAAAACAAATCTAAACGTAAGCCATCAATCAGTTAAAATACTTGACTTTTAGGTATGTTTAGCCAGCAAAACAAAAAAAAACCGAAAAAGCATATAAAACAAAACCCATAGACACAACTTGACGAAAAAAAGAACAGTTAAAAATAACTACTGGAAATGTTAAATAAACGTTTGTCCAGATGTTGATTTCCAACCAATATCCCAATCAATAGACTTTGTCATATGAGGTGAGAATGTAATTTTATGTAAATTTCACATAACGCATATACACCAGGGATGGAAAATACAATTTTTATGAAAGTACAAAAAAGGTATTTTTTGAGCGGAAAGGTACTTTTTACTAAATTTCAACAAAAATTTCACTGGAAAATTATTGTCAAGAGACTAAATTTTAAAGAAAATAAAATGTTGACAAAATTTTCTATATAAATAAAATTTTGCAAAAATTTTCTATAGAAATAAAATTTTGCAAAAAAAATCTGTAGAAAAAAAATGTTGCAAAATTTTTTCTATAGAAATAAAATTTTGCAAAAATTTCCTATAGAAATAAAATTTGTACAAAATTTTCAATTGAAATAAATTTTTGACAAAATTTTCTATCGAGATTTTCTTCCCACATGAACATGTTTGTTTTGCCATATTTGTAAAAGACTATTGGCAAATAAGGTTGATAAAGACTTTCTCAAAATATTAAAATATTTTGTCAAAGCTATTGTACCATAAATCTGATATCGACTCAAAAATGCCTACACAAAAGGTACTAAATCATTCGCGGGGGTACTACGGTACTGACCGGTGTGAAAAAGTATTAAAAAAAGTACTATAGTACTGCATTTTCCATCCCTGATATACACTGAAACAACAGTGAACCCTTTTCCATTGCAAAATGAACTAAACTGTAGTAATATTGACCATGATTTAGCCCTTAAGATTTTTTTCAACTTGTCTAGTTTATAATTCTCTTAAATTTTAGTTAATCTATGACATTGTATTTTAGTTCATTTTTACAACACCATAAGATTTATATACCCCTACCAAGTTAAAAAGTCAGTATTATTTTGGTTTACCTGCTTATTTTTTGGGAAACCCGATAATAAAATGTGGTTAACAGTCTCTTTAAAATGTCGACGACTAAACTATTTTTAAATCAATCATTCCACAGTACAGAGAAATTAAATAATTAATGGAACAACAACCCGTTTTACTATTATGAAAATTTTCATACATTAAAATTCAACTTTCTTTAAGCAAAAGTACTTTATTATAAAAACTTATGATGAGAGTTCTTAATACAATGTTTTTGTGAATAAAAATTATGACCACGTGGAACAAGAAAGTAGTTTATTTTAACTCGCTATTTGGACATTTTGACTTTTCCTTAGTTTTTTATTCATCGTTAGTATATTCACATATCTTGCTGAAAAAAATGGAAGGAATAATGAAAATTGTTAAAAATTAACATGTAATAAAATATAATTTTTATTCTCTTTAAATTAGCTTGTAACTTACCATATTTGGGGGCATTTTATTAAATGGTGTAAGGAATTCCACTTTTCTTAGATAAACGTACCTCATAAAGTTTGTACCTGAAACAATTAGAGAAATAATGAATTAAGTAATATATTAACTCATAAAACTGTGTTGTTATCGATGTGAAGGACATAATACAATAAATATTCTTGTCAAAAGAAAGCCAAAGTTTTAACATAAAACTTACCAATTTTCTATTAAATTGTACGCTGAGGTTAAAAAGTTATCGAAATTCATTTGGGGATACTCTGAAATTAAATATTCATTTTTTACATTAAATAGAAAACATTAAATTGGTTTCCAAAAAATCTTCTTAAAGAAATAATATGCATAAAAAAACTAAATATTCTGGTTAAAAGAATGTTAAAGAAAGCTTACCAATTCATAAAAATATTTCCAAATTGTTATTCTGAAATTAAATATTTGTTTTTTACAATAAACATATTAAATTGGTTTCCAAAAATATTTGATTAATGTAATACTAAAATAAGGTATTAAAAACCTGTAGTTTTGATAATAAAAAGGTCATAAAAATTTAAATATTCTAGTGAAAAGAAAGCCAATTTTTTAAAGAAAACTTACCACTTCTCTATTAAATTATACGCTGAGGAGGAGTATAAAAATATGTCTGAATCCATCTTGGGGTTGCTCTGAAATTAAATATTTTTTTTACAACAAAGAAAAACATTAAACTAGTTTGAAAAAATAATAATAATTAGCAAATAATGATATAAATAAAAAATATCTTTTTTAAAAGAAAACCACATTTTAAAAAGAATACTTACCAATTTATGATTAAACTATATGCTGAGGTGTAACAAAAATGTTCCAAAAATATTTGATTAAGGTATTAAAGACCTGTAGTTTTGATAATAAAAAGGTCATAAAAATTTAAATATTCTAGTGAAAAGAAAGCCAATTTTTAAAACAAAACTTACCACTTCTCTATTAAATAATACGCTGAGGAAAAATATAAAAATTTGCCCGAATCCATCTGGGGTTGCTCTTAACTTCAATATTTTTTTACAACAAAGAAAAGCTTGAAACTGGTTAAAAAAATAATAATAATAATTAGCAAATAATAATATATATAAAGAATATTATTTTTTAAAAGAAAACCACATTGAAAAAGTACTCTTACCTATTTATCATTAAACTATACGCTGAGGTGTAACAAACAATTTTCCAAATTCATCTGGAGTTACACTGAAATTGAATATTTATTTTTTACATTGAATAATAAAAATTAAATTAGATAAAACAATTTCAATATACTTTCCATTTCAGCATTTTTTCCTAAATATTGAACATTCTTAATAACTTTTTTATAAGCTACCGATCATCACTTCGCCATCGTACATCTCATCGCTAAAATATTAACCTTTAACTGGGTACGTGGTGGTAAAATTTACCACCTCGAACACTCGTTTACATATATTTTAAAAAAGACGTGTGAAATAAAGTATATGTTAATCATTGAAAGAACATATAATATTTCGAAATATTGTTTTATTTTCGTTAAATACAATGTTTACTAATCAACAAATATAATAATGATACAAAAAAACCATTTTTTTACAGAAAAAATATTAATGTAAAAGAGGGGGTAAAATTTACCACACGTCGCAAATTACGCAAAAAAATTTCACCTCACCGGTTAAAGGTTAATAACTATCATTTCAAAGTTTTAATAAACAAACACCAATATCTGTCTAAAAAAACCAAAATATTCCATACCTTCATATTCCCTTGTTACATACTTGCTAAAAAGATGCAACAGCCCACGCCAACGCCAACTATAGAACTGAAGCATGCCAAACAAAACCAAGCAAAACCAAAACATTCCTACAACAACAAAAACATATGTGCCTTCATTGAAAACAACACCTCATCCAGACAAATAAACCATTCGCCAATAATAAACACACACACACAAACCACTGAAAGAACAAAAACAAACCCACGCTCAAATATACACAACATCCCCATCACTTGCTACCATTTCTCATTATTGTATTGCATGCTCTCACTCTCAAAAAAAAAAAATCAAGTAACATCATCTTTACATTAAACATATTCCACTTTGACGAGAAAGATCTCTGTACTATGCGTTAGTTCATCGCATCTGTCCACAATTTACTCTAAAAACAATACTCTTAAATGCATATCAGTATAAGAACGATGAAACGTTTAACTTAAAATTAGCAAAAACTTCATGAAATGATATCTACCCATTTTTGACGAAAATGTCTATAAATTTAATTACATGTGAACTAAAAATATTTCATTGGGAAATTTTTTACCAACAATTATTAACCATAGGAATTGTTAGTAAGAAATTGCTATCCTCTTTCAAGTTCATTTTTCGTAAAAAAATATTTTCTCATACAAAAAAATCTTATGGTAAATTGCACTTATTATTTAGAAAATACTTTACATTTCATAAGTAGTTTTATAGCATGACAAACGAATTTTTAACTACCAGTTAAGAAATTTTTTAAGGAAATTTCCATCGTATTTTGTAGGCCATGAACTAAACGATTGCTACTTAGAATTTGTAAAATTTCCTTTCGAGTAGTTAATTTTCGTTGAAGATACGAAAAATGAACTAAAATTCTGGAAAATTCTTGTAATAAATTATTGTAAAAATCTTCTTAAATTTACGAGACACTTTTTTTTCTGTGTAGGTGCTATTAAATTTAAACTTTAAAAGAATAATCCCGGACCGGTATACTTTACTTGTTTAAATCCGAAAAAAACTCATATCTGCAATAACAATTTTGTAGGTTATATTTGAGCAAAAAATATTTCTGTAGAATGAGCATATACTGCATAAGATGGTGGCAACCAAGAGGTTCCCGAAGTAAAGTCTTGACCCCGCTTTATATGGGGGCGTAGGTAAATATGGTATTATGAAGCAATCTGGACCAATTTCAGCCTGATTTTTAGCAGCCATATACTTTCATCACGTTCTAACACGGATGATATTTGCTCTTCCTCGAGCTTCGTGGAAGACAGTCAGTCGGGTAACAAGGGATATTTTTGTCGCAAAAATATTATTTTCACGCCAACCATAACAAGCTTGCTAAAGTATGATACATACACTGAAAAAAATATTGACCTAATATGGAAGATTATGCAACTTAAATTTTAGGACTCAAAATTTACGCAATGCTAAGGAGAAAATTTTTTAAAACAATGACATTTTAATTAAAAGAAAGTTTATAATCCTTGCTTCAAAAATTGTTTTCATTAAATTTTGCGTCTCTCTGCTGATGTTGTAGGTCTTTGAAGTAAGGCAAATTTTCCTTAAAATAAAGAAAAACGTTTTTAATTTAAAGAAATCGTCTTTAACTCATCTGACATATTGAATTTTTAAATTTTATCTTAAACGCTTCAAATATAGGCTAAGACTTCTTTTAGGGATTTGCATCTTTGGTTTACAGTTTTGTTTTTTTTTTCAGCATTAAGCAAACTATTTTTACTGGTTTGTACATAACAGGTTGGCAGATAAGTCCCGGTCTAACAAATAAAAATACATTTTTTTGTCAAAATTAGTTTTTATTATTAAACATAGTTCCCTTCAAGAGCGATACAACGATTATAACGACCTTCCAATTTTTTGATACCATTTTGGTAGTACTCCTTCGGTTTTGCCTCAAAATAGGCCTCAGTTTCGGCGATCACCTCTTCATTGCAGCCAAATTTTTTCCCTGCGAGCATCCTTTTGAGGTCTGAGAACAAGAAAAAGTCGGTGGGGCCAGATCTGGAAAATAAGGTGGGTGGGGAAGCAATTCGAAGCCCAATTCATGAATTTTTGCCATCTTTCTCAATGACTTGTGGCACGGTGCGTTGTCTTGGTGGAGCAACACTTTTTATACCCTTCACCACTACTGTGGTACAGGGTATAATAAGTTTGTGCATTTGTATGTAACGCCAAGAAATAGTGGTCATAGACCCATCTTTTAGTATACCGATCGGCTTAGAATTAAATTCTGAGTCGATTTAGCGATGTCCGTCTGTCTGTCTGTCTGTTCATGTATTTTTGTGCGCAAAGTACAGGTCGCAGTTTAAGTCCGATCGTCCTTAAATTTGGCACAGGGTCGTTTTGGGGAACAAAGACGATCGCTATTGATTTTGGAAAAAATCGGTTCAGATTTAGATATAGCTGTCATATATATTTATCTCCGATCTGGTTATAATTGGCGTGTTTATCAACCAATGTTCTTCAAATTCCGTACATACTAATATTTTATGAGTCTCGAAAAACTTGCAAAATATTATCCAAATCGGTTAAGATTTAGATATAGCTCCCATATATATCTTTCGTCCGATTTAGACTCATATGGCAACAGAGGCCAAAGTTTACTACCGATTTTCGTGAAATTTTGCACAGAGAGTAGAATTGACATTCTACCAATGCTTGCTAAATTTGATTGAAATCGGTTCAGATTTAGATATAGCGCACATATATATCTTTCGTCCGATTTGCATTTATATGGCCTCAAAAGCTAGAGTTTTGCCCTGACTTGCTTCAAATTTTGCACGAGAGGTACGTTTAACGGTGTCGTTATGTGTGCCAAATTTGGTTAAAATCGGTTCAGATTTCGATATAGCGCTCATATATATATGTTTCGTACGATTTGGACTTATATTGCCCAGGGCCAGAGTTTTGCCCAGAATTGCTTCAAATTTTGCACAATGAGTACGTTTAATAATATCGGTAAATGTGCCAAATTTGGTTAAAATGGGTTTAAATTTAGATATAGCTCACATATATATCTTTCGTCCGATTTGCACTTATATGGCTTCAAAAGCCAGAATTTTGCCCTGATTTGATTCAAAATTGGCACAAAGTGTACGTTTAATAATATGATTAACTGTGCCAAATTTGGTTGAAATCGGTTCAGATTTAGATATAGCTCCCATATATACCTTTCGTCCGATTTGCACTTATATGGCCTCAAAAGCCAGAATTTAACCCTGATTTGCTTCAAATTTTGCAAAAGGTGTACGTTTAATAGGATGGTGGACTGTGCCAAATTTGTTTGAACTCGGTTCAGATTTAGATATAGCTCCAATATATATATTTCATCCGATTTGCACAAAAACCAGAGTTGAAGCCTGATTTGCTTCAAATTTTGTATATATACGCCAGAGTTGAGTAGAATGTTTTCCCAGGGTGTTAGCCGATTTAAATTTTAATTCTAGAGATTTTATACAAATACAAAAAATATTCTCCATATTGTATCTAAAATAATATAAATATTTATAATAAAAGCCTTCATAATAACTCCCAACAAATTTGAAGGAGTCGAAATGGTAACACAAATTTTTGGTCTACATAGTGGTGAAGGGTATAATATAGTCGGCCCCGCCCGACTTTAGACTTTACTTACTTGTTATCGATGCATTTGGTAAGGCCTCTATATAGACCGATTGAGGGTATGAAAGGTGCACTGATCATGAAAACTACTTGAAACTGAATGTAAAATTTCCAGATTTTACTTCTCGTAATCATTTCAAAAATGGGGGTGAATATCAGCAGATTTTAGATTTCAAATCAAGGCGTTATTTCATCATTTTCTTGCACATTTACAAGTGATGTTAATGATTCCTCTAAAACTCATACAAACATGGGTCTTATAAATCCAGAATCTGATATAGTCTTCATAGGAAAAATCTTCAAATTAATCTTCGGGAAGTGTACTAGTTGAACTGCTCTGCTTGGGAGAATATCTGTCATCAAATCCCCTTGATATTTCAAAGGAAACTATAATATTTGATTCATGATGGTGGGTATTTAGGATTCGGTCCGGCCGAACTTACGGCCGTATAATTGTTTTTATTTTATTGTTAAAAACATGACAGAAATAAAATCAAACTTTAGAACCAGTACAGATTAGTTCGAATTATGCGCCGTCCATACCATAAGTTTATCGGGCCAAACGATACGAATTGTAGGCGATAAAAATATCGATAAATGTTTTATTGATCACGGTAACAATGTGCAGTATAGATTATATATTCGAACATAACTTATAGTGTGGTCCATATCTAGGATATGTCACGAATACATGGACGAAAAAGACTCTTTTTCATATGTTTGGGTGTAAAAATTAAATGTTTGGAACTCAAATTTTGTAATAAAGTATTTTCAAGTATAAACATACATATATGTTAATATGTTAGAACATATTATGTTTGGGACATAAAATGTTTGTAAATATAATATGCTTAGATGCAAACATATATCAATTTAAAAATAACCTATAAACATATATGTGTTTAGAAAGAGAGATCTAGAGAGTATGCTGCAAGTAAAATAATGGAAGTAACCAATTGGCGCCTTAAAAATATATCCACACAAAGAAAATTTCATTAAATTGTTTTACTACCAGTGTATGCCCTAAGGTGTAACATAATATGTTTGAACAATACAAACAAATATATATGCTTGGATTTTTCCAAAAATCCTCAAAATATATATGCTTGAAACAAAATGTGTTTGGGGTACAAAATCGATTTTTTTGAGGGTGTAGTTGGACACGAGCAATGTCGTAGGGAAAAACTTATATTCTGGACGGCACATTCGGCTACCTTCGGCACGAATTATGGCCAATAAAAGGCCGTTTATTGACGAATCCACTGAGGTGAAAATGTGCCTCATCACTGAAGATGATTTTCTTCGAAAATTGATCATCCACTGTTACCATTTCTTGGAAAAAGGACGCCACTTGAGAAAAGAAAACACAAAATTAACTTTATTTGTTTGTTTTTATTTATTTATAAACTAATTCATTGTTTATTTGTATTTATAATGTCGTGCAAGCAAACATCATATATTTTTACACACTCTATTTTGGTTCAACAATAAGTAATTATTCCATATTTACTTCTTGCCCATCAAATGTACCAACGCAGAAATCATGTAACTGCAAATAAAAATAAATTATACCATATAGCAAAATGCAGAACAAAAAACAGGTACATTTTTATACCCTCCATCATAGGATGGGGGTATATTAACATTGTCATTCCGTTTGTAACACATCGAAATATTGCTGTAAGACCCCATAAAGTATATATATTCTGGGTCGTGGTGAAATTTTGAGTCGATCTAAGCATGTCCGTCCGTCCGTCCGTCTGTTGAAATCACGCTAACTTCCGAACGAAACAAGCTATCGACTTGAAACTCGGCAGAAGTAGTTGTTATCGATGTAGGTCGTATGGTATGGCAAATGGGCCATATCGGTCCACTTTTACGTATAGCCCCCATATAAAGGGACCCTCAGATTTGGCTTGTTGAGTCTCTAACAGAAGCATATTTCATCCGATCCAGCTGAAATTTAGTATATCGTGTTGGTATATGGTCTCTACCAACCATGCAAAAATTGGTCCACATCGGTCCATAATTATATATAGCCCCCATATAAACCGATCTCCAGATTTGGCTTGCGGACCCTAAAAGAGAAGCAAATTTCATCCGATCCGGCTCAAATTTGGTACATGGTGTTGGTATATGGTCTCTAATAACCATGCAAAAATTGGTTCACATCGGTCCATAATTATATATAGCCCCCATATAAACCGATCCCCAGATTTGGCTTGCGGAGCCTCAAAGAGAAGAAAATTTCATCCTATCCGGCTGAAATTTGGTACATGATGTTGGTATATGGTCTCTAACAACCATGCAAAAATTGGTCCATATCGGTCCTTAATTATATATAGCCCCCATATAAACCGATCCCCAGATTTGGCTTGTGGAGCCTCTAAGAGAAGCATATTTCATCCGATCCGGCTGAAATTTGGTACATGGTGTTTGTATATGGTCTCTAAGAACCACGCAAAAATTGGTTCACATCGGTCCATAATTATATATAGCCCCCATATAAACCGATCCCCAGATTTGGCTTGCGGAGCCTCAAAGAGAAGCAAATTTCATCCGATCCGGCTGAAATTTGGTACATGATGTTGGTATATGGTCTCTAACAACCATGCGAAAATTGGTCTACATCGGTCCATAATTATGTATAGACCCCATATAAACCGATCTCCAGATTTGGCTTACGAAGCCTCAAAGAGGAGCAAATTGCATCCGATCCGGCTGAAATTTGGTACATGGTATTGGTATATGGTCTCTAACAACCGTGCAAAAATTGGTCCACATCGGTCCATAATTATATATGGCGCCCATATCAACCGATCCCCAGATTTGGCTTGGGAAGTCTCCAAGAGAAGCAAATTTCATCCAATCCGGTTGTAATTTGGAACATGGTGTTAGTATGTGATCTTTAACAACCGTGCCAGAATTGGTCCATATCGGTCCATAATTATATATAGCCCCCATATAAAACATTCTCCAGATTTGGTTCCGGAGCCTCTTGGAGGAGCAAAATTCATCCGATCCGGTTCAAATTAGGAACGTGGTGTTAGTATATGGTCGCAAACAACCATACCAAAATTGGTCCAATCACACAAAAATTGGTCCGTATAGGTTCATAATCATGGTTGCCACTAGAGCCAAAAATAATCTACCAAAATTTTATTTATATAGAAAATTTTGTCAAAAATTTATTTCTATAGAAAATTTTGTCAAATTTTTATTTCTAGAGAAAATTTTGTTAAAATTTTAATCGGTTCATAATAAAATTTTCATCATTGTCAAAATTTTATTTCTATAGAAAATTTTGTCAAAATTTTATTTCTATAGAAAATTTTGTTCAAATTTTATTCGGTTCATAATCATGGTTGCCACTCGAGCCAAAAATAATCTACCAAAATTTTATTTCTATAGAAAATTTTGTCAAAAGTTTATTTCTATAGAAAATTTTGTTAAAATTTTATTTCTGTAGAATTTTTTGTCAAAATTTTCTTTCTATAGAAAATTTTGTCAAAATTTTTATTTCTGTAGAAAATTTTGTGAAAATTTTATTTCTATAGAAAATTTTTTTAAAATTGTATTTCTGTAGAAAATTTTGCCAAAATTTTATGTCTACTTTGTCAAACTGAATTATATACGTATTGGATCGATCTTTGTTGATTTAATATATACCACGTATGGACTTACATACAATTTAGAAGATGGTGTTAGGAGGTTTTAAGATACCTTGCCATCGGCAAGTGTTACCGCAACTTAAGTAATTCGATTGTGGATGTGGATCCATGATGGAGGGTACATAAGCTTCGGCCTGACCGAACTTACGGCCGTATATACTTGTTTCAATTACACTTTCCTTTTTTGTGTTCACATAAAATCACGTGCCACTTCTGAATAAATAAATTAACACAAAACACAGTAAATCCGTATTCTCCGTCCATTCCGAGAAACAATCAACACACGACTGACGCACAAAATGAAAATCGTGTGTACCTGCTCAATGTTTTTATAAAATTCTTTTCGCTGCTAACAAGTTAAAAAATTAAATGGTCACGAAAAAAATGTAAATGGTCTTTATTACCATGTAATGGTTCTAGACATGTCGATACTTAACCTATAAAAATACTTCTTTACAGGAAACAAAAAATTGAATGACCAGGTACATGATTTTCCCGACCATTTAATGGTCTCAAATTCTATCATTTAAATGATAGAACATGTTTGCGGTATTTGAGAACCATTCAAATGCTTATTGCCACCATACATTTTTCTCCGCTCGAAAACTATTTTTACAAAGACAAAATACATGGTTTTGGCGGCAATTACATGCTCTAGATAAACATTAAATGGATGCGGCAACCATGTCCAAACATGGTTTTTCTGTGCGTGTAGGTGTGGTTCACATTCAACATCGGCCCTTACAATTTAACCACCCTTTACAATATGATATTTACCTTACTCTCCGGATAACCCAGTCCCAATGAATTTAGATTCCGAGATTTTGATGACCATTGTGGGGTGGAAATTAAGCGAAGAACCTCTTTTTTATTTAAGTCCATCTTGGTTGACTCGAGCTATGTACTACAATGCCGAGCCCGGTAAGTCTGCGGCTGAAACTTTTGTCTGCCCAAAGCTTCAATACTGGCATTAGGACATTTTCCCGAAAATACCTGGCATTTATATTGACCCCGCAGATGATGAATGCGAACGAGGGAAGCGACAATCGGCCGTTACGACAGCCCACAAATTTACCAATGGCGGAGCTTGACTTCTGGCGGCCAATCGAAGATGTAAGTTTGGTAATCATTTTCTTTGTACTGCTCAATTTGAAATGACTTCTCTTTGGAGAAAACCAAATTCTGTTAGTGGTCACTCTCCAGTGAGCGATGCAACTCCTTGGCTCATTCCAGTCTAACTTTTGTTTGTGCAACGGTGGAACTTTAGTGGCTCTAGTCCAATTTAATTTTTAAATTTCGTTTCATGTTTACCAAAAGCATGGACCAATGCAGACAATATTCACCATACATTGCACTTTACAAAAGCCATAGAAGTAAAATAGGGAGATCGATCTATATAGGGGCTGTAGTAAAAATTACTAAAAAAAACATATATATCCTCTATAATCTAAAATTGACATTTCGATGTGATACAAACGGAGTGACAAACTTATACCACCATCACCATTCTATCGTGGTGGGTGGATATAAAAATGGTTCATTTTAAACCATTTTTTTGTTTTTTTGGGAAACAACCATTCATACCAACCTCATTTTGTAAACGAACGACTAAGTAACGATAGTAGCTGAAACAAACACTGACCCTAATATCAAACACACTCTGGCTCGCATGGCCCAACACCAAATGGTCACCAATGGTGGATGCATGTAGTGATTTGCTATCGTTTTGAATTGTCAATATTGCCGTGGAAAAAAAAATAAAACAAAAATGGAAAGCAACAGCGGCTTAAGTAATGCCACTACTAACTCTCGATGTTCGGA
This sequence comes from Haematobia irritans, assembly GCF_050003625.1. NCBI lineage: Eukaryota > Metazoa > Arthropoda > Insecta > Diptera > Muscidae > Haematobia > Haematobia irritans. The sequence goes on from NC_134400.1 coordinate 144,706,207, forward strand.
AGGAAAAGGTGTCCCATGCAAAATAACAAATCATGGTAAATATGGTCTTTAACGGATGGTTCTCTTCATGGAGACCCTATTGCTATAGACACATTGGCTTCTTCTACACGCAAAGAAATACAAACGTTTGCAAAACTGATATTGCAAATGTTGTTCTCTTCGTTCTTGTATTTCTTCAAAACATTCAATTCTTTATCGTCAATATGAAATTGCCACTTTATAAATAATTTAAATTTTTTTTTATTCAAAAATCATAGTAAACATATTAAGCAAAGATGCCGCAAAAATTCGTGTTCTAAATTTACTTTAGTCTAAAAAACGGTCGGATTTGGCCCAATTTGATTGAAATTTTGCACTAGGAGTACAATTGGTAATATAGTCTTGTATGCCAAATTTGATTGAAATCGGTTCAGATTTAGATATAGCTCCCATATATATGTTTTTCTGATTTTGACAAATATGGTCAAAATACCAACATTTTCCTTGTAAAATCGCCACTGCTTAGTCGAAAAGTTGTAAAAATGACTCTAATTTTCCTAAACTTCTAATACATATATATCGAGCGATAAATCATAAATAAACTTTTGCGAAGTTTCCTTAAAATTGCTTTAGATTTAAATGTTTCCCATATTTTTATACCCTGCGCCACACTGTGGAACAGGGTATTATAAGTTAGTGCATATGTTTGTATGTTTGGTGTCTTTGGCAATAATGCTCAGGATGGGTCCCTGAGTCGATATAACCATGTCCGTCTGTCCGTCCGTCCGTCCCTCCGTCCGTCTGTCTGTGAACACATTTTTGTCTAGGTCGCAATTTAAGTCCAATCGCCTTCAAATTTGGCACATGTTCCTAATATGGGTCAGAATAGAACCCTATTGATTTTGGAAGAAATCGGTTCAGATTTAGATATAGCTCCCATATATATCTTTCGCCCGATATGGACTAATATGGTCTTAAAAGCCAGAGTTTTGGCCCAATTTGGTTGAAATTTTGCACAGGGAGTAGATTTAGCATTGTAGCTATGCGTGCCAAATTTAGTTAAAATCGGTTCAGATTTAGATATAGCTCCCATATATATCATCCGCCCGATTTGAACTAATATGACCACAGAGGCAAAAGTGTTACTCTGACTTACGTGAAATTTTGCAGAGGGAGTAGAATTAAACTTGAAACTTTGCACAAGGAGTAGAATTAAGGTTCTGCATATGCATGCTAATTTTGGTTGAAATCGGTTCAGATTTTGATATAGCTCCCATATATATCTTTCGTCCGATTTTCTGTCATATGACCACAGAGGTCAAAGCTGTAATCCGATTTTCATGAAATTTTGCACAGGGAGTAGATTCAACATAGTAACAATGCATTTGAAATTTGATTGAAATCGGTTCAGATTTCGATATAGATTACATATATATGTTTTTCCTATTTAGGCAAAACTGGCCGAAATACCCACATTTTCCTTATCAAATAGCTACTGCTAAGTCGAAAACTTATCAAAATGACTCAAATTTTCCTATTACTCTAATACATATCTATCGATCGATAAATCATAAATACACTTTTGCGAAGTTGCCTCAAAATTGGTACAGATTTAAATATTTCCCATATTTTTATACCCTGCGCCACACTGTGGAACAGGGTATTATAAGTTAGTGCATATGTTTGTAACACCCAGAAGGAGACGAGATAGACACATGGTGTCTTTGGCAATAATGCTCAGGGTGGGTCACTGAGTCGATATAACCATGTCCGTCTGTCCGTCTTTCCGTCCGTCCGTCCGTATGTCTGTGAACACATTTTTGTGATCAAAGTCTAGGTCGCAATTTAAGTCCAATCGCCTTCAAATTTGGCACATGTTCCTAATTTCAGTCAGAATAGAACCCTATTGATTTTGGAAGAAATCAGTTCAGATTTAGATAAAGCTCCCATATATATCTTTCGCCCGATATGCACTAATATGGACCCAGCAGTCAGAGTTTTATACCGATTTGCTTGAAATTTTGTACAAACATAACACTTAGTCGTATAGTCAAGTGTGCAAAATTTGATTGAAATCGGTTCAGATTTAGATATAGCTCCCATATATATCTTTCGCCCGATATGGACTTATATGGCCCCAGAAGCCAGATTTTTGCCCGATATTAGTTGAAATTTTGCACTAGAAGTACAATTAGTATTATAGTCAAGTGTGCAAAGTTTGATTGAAATCGGTTCAGATTTAGATATAACTCCCATATATATCTTTCGCCCGATATGGACTAATATGGTCCTAAAAGCCAGAGTTTTGGCCCAATGTGGTTGAAATTTTGCACAGGGAGTAGATTTAGCATTGTAGCTATGCGTGCCAAATTTGATTGAAATCGGTTCAGATTTAGATATAGCTCCCATATACATGTTTTTCTGATTTCGACAGAAATTGTCAAAATACCAAAATTTTCCTTGTAAAATCGCCACTGCTTAGTCAAAAATTTGTAAAAATGACTCTAATTTTCCTAAACTTCTAATGCATATATATTGAGCGATAAATCATAAATAAACTTTTGCGAAGTTTCCTTAAAATTGCTTCCGATTTAAATGTTTCCCATATTATACCCTCCACCATAGGATGATGGTATATTAACTTTGTCATTCCGTTTGTAACACATCGAAATATTGCTCTAAAACCCAAAAGTATATGTATTCTGGATCGTGGTGAAATTCTGAATCGATCTGAGCATGTCCGTCCGTCCGTCCGTCCGTCTGTTGAAATCGCGCTAACTTCCGAACGAAACAAGCTATCGACTTGAAACTTGGCACAAGTAGTTGTTACTGACGTATGGGCCATATCGGTCCACTTTTACGTATAGCCCCCATATAAACGGACCCCCAAATTTGGTTTGCGATTGCCCTAAGAGAAGCAAATTTCATCCGATGCGGCTGAAATTTGGTACATAGTGTTAGTATATGGTTTCTAACAACCCTGCAAAAATTGGTCCAAATCGGTCCATAATTACATATAGCCCCCATATAAACCGATCCCCCGATTTGGCTTGAGGAGCCTCTACGAGAAGCAAATTTCATCCAATCCGGCTGAAGTTTGGTACATGGTGTTAGTATATGGTCTCTAACAACCACGCAAAAATTGGTTCACATCGGTCCATAATTATATATAGCCCCCATATAAACCGATCCCCCAATTTGGCTTGCGGAGCCTCTAAGAGAAGCAAATTTCATCCGATCCAGCTGAAATTTGGTATATGGTGTTAGTATATGGTCTCTAATAACCATGCAAAAATTGGTCTACATCGGTCCATAATTATATATAGCCCCCATATAAACCGATCACCAGATTTGACCTCCGGAGCCCCTGGGAAGAGCAAAATTCATCCGTTTCGGTTGAAATTTGGTACGTGATGTAAGTATATGATATTTAACAACCATGCCAAAAGTGGTCCATAATCATATATAGCCCCCATATAAACCGATCCCTAGATTTAGTTTTGGAGCCACTTGGAGGAGCAACTTTCATCGAGTCAGTTGAAATTTGGTACATTGAGCTAGTATATGGCCGTTAACAACCATACCTAACTAGGTCCATATCGGTCTATAGTTATGTATAGCCTTAAGATAAATCGATCCCCAATTACACAAAAATTGGTCCATATCAAGTTCATAATTCTATATAGCCCTCATATTATATGGGGGTCCCATATTTCAATTTCCATGTCGATTCGTAATTATTTGTAGACTTACATATACATAACTTTTTTGTCTAACATATACCACGCATGGCCTAAGTCACAATTTAGAAAACGATGATAAGAAGTTTTAAGATACCACAACCCAAGTAATTCGATTGTGGATGAAAGTCTTTCGTAGAAGTTTCTACGCAATCCACGGTGGAGGGTACATAAGATTCGGCCTGGCCGAACTTTCGGCCGTATATACTTGTTATACTCTTATATTAACTTTGTCATTCCGTTTGTAACACATCGAAGTATTGCTCTAAGACCCCATAAAGTATATATATTCCGGGTCGTGGTGATATTCTGAGTCGATCTGAGCATGTCCGTCCGTCCGTCCGTCTGTTGAAATCACGCTAACTTCCGAACGAAACAAGCTATCGACTTCGAACTTGGCACAAGTAGTTGTTATTGATGTAGGTCGGATGGTATTGCAAATGGGTCCATAAAAACAAGTATATATGGCCGTAAGTTCGGCCATGCCGAATCTTAGTACCCTCCACAATGAATTGCGTAAAAACTTCTACAAAAAACGGTCATCCACAATTAAATTACTTGGGTTGCGGCCGATGGCAAGACATCTTAAAACTTCTTAACATCATCTTCTAAATTGTAAGTTAGTCCATGCGGGATGTATGTTCTTGACCGGTATATATAGGGACGAAATAATTACGAACCGATATGAAATTTTGTGCTGTCATTATAGAGCCAGAATTGAAATATGGGGGTCGATTTCTATGGGGGCTATATACAATAATGAACACGAGTCTACCGAGTGGCAAAATTTCGTATAGAAATTATTTTTTGCCAAAATTTCCCAAAGATAGATGATCGGTTTATTTGGGGGCTATATATAATATAGATCGATACGGACCAATTGTGGCATCGTTGTTATCCGATACAAATTTCAACCGGATCGGATGAATTTTGCTCCTTCAAGAGGCTCCGGGGGTCAAATTTGGGGATCGGTTTATATGGGGGCTATATATAATTATGGACTGATCTGGACCAATTTTTGCATGGTTTTTGGAGACCATATACTAACACCGCGTACTAAGTTTCCGGATCGGATGAATTTTGCTCCTCCAAGAGGCTCCGGAAGTCAAATCTGGGGATCGGTTTATATAAGGGCCATATATAATTATGGACCGATATGGACCAATTCTGTCATGGTTGTTAGAAACCATGTACTAACAGCACTTACCAAATTTCAACAAAATTGGATGAAATTTGCTTCTCTTAGAGGCCCCGCAAGCCAAATCTGGGTGTCCGTTTATATGGGGGCTATATACAATTATGGACCGATGTGGACCAATTTTTGCATGGTTGTTAGAGACCATATACCAACATCATTTACCAAATTTCAGACGGATCGAATGAAATTTGCTTCTCTTTGAGGCTCCGCAAGCCAAATCTGGGGATCGGTTTATATGGGGCCTATATATAATTATGTACCGATGTGAACCAATTTTTGCATGGTTGTTAGAGACCATATACCAACATCACGTACCCAATTTCAGCCGGATCGGATGAAATTTGCTTCTCTTTGAGGCTCCGCAAGCCAAATCTGGGGATCGGTTTACACACGCAGAGAAGAAACATGATTGTCACAATCATATTCAAAGACAAAATAATATGATTTGAGCTATTTTTGCTGCGACCATGGAACATTTTCACCTGCAACCATGTTGGCTCAATGAACATAGTTCTAAGAAACATAAAATTGTCCTCATCTAGAATGCTATTATATTGATAAAAAGATTTTTTTCCATTAAAAGAAAGTGGTCACGATCTGAAATGTTATGGTGTTCGTCAAAAATGTTTTTCTTCCAGTTAAAAGAACATGGTCACAACCTAAAATGTTTTGATCTTTACGAAAAAACTTTTTTCGTCGTCGAAAAAAGGACGCCCCTTGAGAAAAGAAAACACACAATTAATTATATTTATGTTTTATTTATTTATTCATTGTGTATTTGTATCTATAATGTCGTGCAAGCAAACATCACATATTCTTACACACTCTGTTTTGGTTCAATTTCAACAATAATTAATCATTCCATATTTACGTCGTGCCTATCAAATGTACAAACGCCTGCATCATGTAATTGCAAATAAAAATAAATTATACCATTTATCAAAATGCAGAACAAAAAACAGGTACATTTTTTTTCAATTACACTTTCTTTTTTGTGTTCACATTAAACCACGTGCCACTTCTGAATAAATAAATTAACAGAAAACACAGTAATTCCGTATTCTCCGTCCATTCCAAGAAACAATCAACTCACGACTGACGCGCAAAATGAAAATCTTGTGTACCTGCTCAATGTTTGTATAAATTTCTTTTCGCTGCAAAAAAATAAAAAATTAAATGGTCACGGAAACTATGTACATGGTCTTTATGACCATGTAATTGTTCTAGGCAAACAAATTAAAGAATTAAATGGTCACGGAAACTATGTACATGGTCTTTATGACCATGTAATGGTTCTAGACATGTCTATAAGTAACCTATAAAAATACTTTTTTCTCTGCAAAAAAGTAAAAAAAATTGAATGGTCAGGTACATGATTTTCCCGACCATGTAATGGTCTCAAATTCCATCATTTAAATAATAGAACATGTTTGCGGCATTTGAGAACCATTTAAATGCTTATTGCCCACATATATTTTTCTCCTCTCGAAAATTATTTTTACAAAGACAAAATACATAGTTTTCGCGACAATTAACTACTCTAGATAAGCATTAAATGGATGAGGCAACCATGTCAAAACATGTTGTTTGTATGCGTGTATGGGGGCTATATATAATTATGGACCGATGCGGACCACTTTGTGCATGGTTGTTAGAGACCATATACCAACACCATGTACCAAATTTCAGCCAGATCGGATGAAATATGCTTCTCTTAGAGGCTCCGCAAGCCAAATCTGTGGATCCGTTTATATATATATATATATATATATATATATATATATATATATATATATATATATATATATATATATATATATATATATATATATATATATATATATATATATATATATATATATATATATATATATATATATATATATATATATATATATATATATATATATATATATATATATATATATATATATATATATATACTATATATATATATATATATATATACGAAACTAAATTTTGACAAAATTTTCTATAGAAAAATATTTTGACCAAATTTTCTATAGAAATAAACTTTTGGCAAAATTTTCTATAGAAATAAAGTTTTGACAAAATTTTCTATGGAAATAAAATTTTCTTTAAAAATAAAATTAAAAAAATTCTATAGAAATAAAATTTTGACAAAATTTTCTATAGAAATAATATTTTGACCAAATTTTCTATAGAAATAAACTTTTGACAACATTTTCGATAGAAAAAAAAAACTTTTGACAAAATTTTCTATAGATATAAAATCTTGAAAAAATTTTCTATAGAAATAAACTTTTGACAAAATTTTCGATAGAAAAAAAAACTTTTGACAAAATTTTCTATAGATATAAAATCTTGAAAAAATTTTCTATAGAAATAAAAGTTTGACAAATTTTTCTATAGAAATAAAATTTTCACATAATTTTCTTTCAAAATAAAAATTAAAAAAAATCCTATAGAAATAAAATTTTGACCAAAGTTTCTATAGAAATTAAGTTTTGACAAAATTTTCTATAGAAATAAAATGTTGACAAAAATTTCTATAGAAATAAAATTTTGACAAAAATTTTCTATAGAAATATAGTTTTGATAAAATTTTCTATAGAAATAAAATTTTGTTGTTGTTTTTTTTTTAATTTCAGCTTAAAACCATACATTGACTAAACTACAAGTGTAGCTTAACCAACAGAGGAAAAGAATGTTTGTCAAATTTATTTGGGCAAAGCACTATAGACTGCAAGATGGTTGGATGGACGCACGTTTCGGAATTACCACATTCTTCGTCAGCATCCTCTACTTGCAGCACAACTATCAACCAATTATTATGTTCTTTACAATGATTAAAGAACAAAAACCAAATCGGACGGTATTGCCATATAGGCCATATCGGATCATACACCCAGCAAAAAAGAGCTTCCAAAAATGTAATTTGGATTCCCAATCTGTGATCCAGAAGTAGTGCAAACTTGGATCATCTCCAATGAATTTTACATGGGCTTGTCATAGGACGGAAGTACTCCCTTTTTGATCCTTTGGATTGCTTTAGAATTTGTGCCCTGGAAGTTAATTTCAATGAGGAAATTTAAAAAGCGAAAAAAACATTTTTTTTTCAACCAATTTCACTTTTTTTATCCATATGTTTTAATACACAATTATTAATTATATAATTTTTATATAATTTTTACAATTTGAAAAACTTTTTCGCTCCGACCAGGGGTTGAACCTGGGTTTGCTGGCACCATAACAGAACGCCTTAGCACACTCAGCCACAAACGCCATGGAACATAAAGCGTCGAAAGGTCAATTCAAATGTTTGTGATATGATCGTAATACGACACCAAGGAATAACATTCTAATTGCTTCTCGAGATGTTCTTTATTAGTATGAACGAAAAAATAAGAAACGCAAGTAATTTGGAAAATCTTCTCAAAAGAACTTCCATGGAAGCGAAAAAGTCAAATGGGACAGGTTCAAATCCCAGCGGGGATGAAATATTTTTTTTTTTTATTATTATTTTTTTACTTTTTTTTTATTAATTTTCTATTTTTTTAGTTTTCTATTTTTTTTGTAAAATTTAATTGTCAAAATTTTGCACTTAAACTAGCATGATTGCGTTCTTTCTAATACTTGTTCACAAGGACTGCATCGGAAGGAGAAAAAAAACATTGGGGGTTCCCAAGATGCGCTTTAGAAGAAATGTTTGTGCAATTGTCCAAAAGGACTGCATCGGAAATGGAAAAATATCATTGGGGGATCCCACGATGCGCTTTAGAAGAAATGTTTGGTGACTTTTCCAAAAGGACTGCATCGGAAGTTGAAAAAACTCAATGGGGGATTCCGGGATGGGCTTTAAAAGAAATGTTTGTGGAACAACTTCCAATTTTTTTGCTGGGCAATTAAGTTTGCCATTATTTCAGCCCATAGTGCAATTCTTGATGTGTTTAGATGTAAAGCGTTAATGCGCTACACAGCTAAGTGACCAGCTGGCATTACACCAGGTCTGTTCTATCGGTCATTACTATATTGATTTGATGTTTGTATAGTTGTTGGTGATGGTGATTTTTTTTTGTAAAGTTAGAAAGTAATGGAGGAAGTCAATACCATGGTAGAGCTGCAAAATCTTAGCAAACACATTACTACATTTATGATTTGCATAACCGTATAGAAATAGGTATACTCTAAAAAATAATTCATTCCTCGCAAACGAAATTTTAGACAGATGAGTATCGCTTGATACGTGCTTTTCCAACTAGGTGTGATAGGAAGAAAAATATCGAATTTTTATGATAATCGGTTACTAAAATATTTGAAAATAAAAGAAACTCAATGAATTTTTTGATTAATTGCATATATCCCAATAAATTCCAGCAACACACAAATACACACATATATATATAAAGGGTGATTTGTTAAGAGCTTGATAACTTTAAAAAAAAAAAAACGCATAAAATTTACAAAATCTCATCGGTTCTTTATTTGAAACGTTAGATTGGTCCATGACATTTACTTTTTGAAGATAATTTCATTTAAATGTTGACCGCGGCTGCGTCTTAGGTGGTCCAACTTTTTCTGGGCAACTTTTTCGAGCATTTCGGCCGGAATAGCCCGAATTTCTTCGGAAATGTTGTCTTCCAAAGCTGGAATAGTTGCTGGCTTATTTCTGTAGACTTTAGACTTGACGTAGCCCCACAAAAAATAGTCTAAAGGCGTCAAATCGCATGATCTTGGTGGCCAACTTACCGGTCCATTTCTTGAGATGAATTGTTCTCCGAAGTTTTCCCTCAAAATGGCCATAGAATCGCGAGCTGTGTGGCATGTAGCGCCATCTTGTTGAAACCACATGTCAACCAAGTTCAGTTCTTCCATTTTTGGCAACAAAAAGTTTGTTAGCATCGAACGATAGCGATCGCCATTCACCGTAACGTTGCGTCCAACAGCATCTTTGAAAAAATACGGTCCAATGATTCCACCAGCGTACAAACCACACCAAACAGTGCATTTTTCGGGATGCATGGGCAGTTCTTGAACGGCTTCTGGTTGCTCTTCACTCCAAATGCGGCAATTTTGCTTATTTACGTAGCCATTCAACCAGAAATGAGCCTCATCGCTGAACAAAATTTGTCGATAAAAAAGCGGATTTTCTGCCAACTTTTCTAGGGCCCATTCACTGAAAATTCGACGTTGTGGCTCGTTAGTAAGTCTATTCATGATGAAATGTCAAAGCATACTGAGCATCTTTCTCTTTGACACCATGTCTGAAATCCCACGTGATCTGTCAAATACTAATGCATGAAAATCCTAACCTCAAAAGAATCACCCTTTATATATATATATATATATATATATATATATATATATATATATATATATATATATATATATATATATATATATATATATATATATATATATATATATATATATATATATATATATATATATATATATATATATATATATATATATATAT